>NC_033798.1:94501406-94515244 GCF_001876935.1 Asparagus officinalis
TCGGGCCAGAAGCTGATTGTGCGAGTCATGGTGCACCCTTTCATTATCCCTGCGCCTGGCACTGCGCCAGTTCCTGGTTCGGGTTCGAGCTCAGACTCGTATTCGGGGTTGGGTCCTTCAAGTGCTCCCTGGTCTAGTTCTGCTGCTGCGTTGAATGTTATTGCTGGTTCTTATAGGGTTATGATTGGACTTGGGTTCGGTTTAGTTGTTTTGATGTTTGTTTGAAGAAGTTTAGTTGTGATTCGATATAGGTCGTAGCTAGGTTGTTTGTTTAATGCGTTATGAAATTTAATTTGGATTTTGGTATGTCTATGATTGGACAAGGTTTTCTATGTTTTGAGTATTTAAATCGTTGATTATTGTTTTATCTATATTATTTAATTTGTTGCACATTTTTGGGTTTTTGGACTTGATGTGGTCATATAATGATCGAGTCCTATGTATCCTCTGAGACAGGAAAATATAGACTTCATATTGCATTAAAATAAGTTAGTCTAATTCCCGAACCTGATTTATTTTGAATGAGAAGGAAAACAAATACGATTCACGTAAAATTATAGTTAATTACCATAGAAATGGATCATAATTATATGCAACATTATGAAAGCTGGTTGTTGAGAAAACGGTCTCAGGAGTTAGTGGAAAGAATCTACACTCAAACTTGTTGATATTGGCAATACCTTGAATTTGACTTGGGAACTAAAGTATGTGCAATTTGTGGTTGGTTCTTCATTATGTTTTTTTCATTTAGTTTTCAGCATTTGCTATTTGCATGTTGTGTCATTTACACTCCACTAGTATAATTTACAAGGGAACAAAATTATATTTAATTTTCTTGGAACAAGATTCTTTTGAATGCACGAACTAGTGTTCAAAGAAAGGAAAAGAAAATGGTGAGGGAATTAGATCACTTGGAAAATAAAGTTTTTCAAAAAAAAAAGGAAGACAATGTTGAAGAACTAAGATAAATTTGCATGAAATATATTCTCAAAAAGTAGCTTTTACTATTGTATTTAGGGGGTGTTTGTTTAGGTGTAAGTGAAAATTGTAAGTATGAAAGTCACTTATTTTTTAGATTTAACTTGTTTGTTTTATTGAAAGTGATTATGAAAGTGACATAAAAAAAGAATCCACGTAGGATTTTTTTGCAAGTTCAACTTCCCCTATAAAACCGCAGAAGTGAGCCGCAAGAGAAAAAAAAATGGATATGCTTCAAAATGATAAATAGAGATGGGAAACAATTTATATAAAAACATGATTTTTAATATATAATTAAATTAAATTAATGTTGCCACATCATCCTCACTTTTCTACTTTCAACAATAACTAGTTTTTGTAAACAAACAATGTATGTCAATTGTATGCTGACTTGGATGCGTTAACCCACTTACAAAAAAAAGTCACTTTCATCCTTTCAACTCACTTACAACTAAACAAACACCCCCTTAATCATTATGCAACTGGAAGCAGTAAGCACTCTTTGTTATATTCTATTTTCAACTAATTATGGAATTTAACTAGTTCATGAAAAAAATAAAAGCGTAGTGATTTCCTTGCTCCTTTTTTAATCTTCGTCACGTTCTTGATATGTTATAATGGGAGATTAAATAATAGGCCGATATAAGCCCATTTAAAACACCAAGCCCTATCCCATTCCACGATCTCCCTTGCTCTCTCTCGCGCGAAATTTCCCATTTTTCCTTAATTCGTTATATTCCACGGCCATGGCTTCAATTCTTCTAGCTTTCTCAAACCCTAACCCTAATGGTGAAAGGCTTTCGCCGACAGCAGTGAAGTGATACGAATTCCATGATTCTTGACCTCGGATCGAGCGTGGAATTAATAGGCTTGAGTATCTCGGTCCACGCCTTTGATTCACGTATTCGTAAGATCTTTCCTCCATTTTTTTTTTGGTAAAAATAAGAGTTCAATTTTGATGCTATTTGGTGAAAATTCCAAATGCATGTTAAAGTATTGAAAAGATACTTGGTTCGATTTTTTACTGAATTGCCTTTGGAGATATCGTTGTTGTGATGCAATCTTTGCGGTCCTGGTTAATTATTTGTACCGACATGAAAATTGACCCGATACAAGTAATTTCACGAGGTGAAGTACGAAGAGGGTCCAAGACTACTCTTGTTGAACTAGCGGTCAATGTCCATGGTAACTCTTGTTGCTTGATCGGGCATCTCCCTTAACAAAATTAAAGGTGGAATTTTCCCGAAAGGTCTGGACCAGACTGCTCCAATCTGGGTCTCGATCACACCCAGAAGGGTTGAACCTGTTGAAAAGTAAACTTGATTTTGGATCAAGTTTAATTATTGGATCAATGATCCAATTATCACTTGTTGGGCCAAAACCCAATACTTGATCCAAGTTCTAGAGTTTTCTTTAGAAATATCTAAACATCTCCACCTCCTTAAAATGTTCTAGAAAATTATAGAGAATAAATATCTAGATATTTCTCTAAATAATTGTAATATAAAATTCTAGATATTATGCTAGAACTCTCTAGATTTAGGATTAAAATATTCTAGATATTTTGTACTTTGGATGCTATAAATATCTCCCCTTCCCTCTCATTTGTAATCAAGAAGTTCCAAGTTGTTCTAAGGTGTTCAAAAGAAATAAAAATCTTCTTCTTCCTAAATTTTCTATTTTCTCCCGAATTCTTAAACACTTTCTCCATCACCTCCAAATATTTCTTCCGAACAAAGTGGTATCAGAGCTAGAAGATTCCCTTGAAGATGGCGAGTAACAGTGTTCCCTTTCAAATCCCGATGCTCACAAAGAGCAACTACGACAATTGGAGTCTAAGAATGACGGCTATCCTAAGAGCACATGACGTGTGGGAGATAGTCGAGAAAGGCTTCATTGAACCGGAGAATGATGGTAGTCTATCTCAAACTCAAAAGGATAGTTTGAGAGACTCAAGGAAGAGAGACAAGAAGGCTCTCTGTCTAATCTATCAAGGTCTAGATGAAGATACATTCGAGAAGGTCGCGGGAGCAAAGACGGCCAAAGAAGCATGGGAGAAGCTTCGAACTTCTTATAAGGGAGCAGATCAAGTCAAGAAGGTACGTCTTCAAACTCTAAGAAGAGAATTTGAAGCGTTGCAAATGAAGAAAGGTGAACTCGTCTCCGATTACTTCTCAAGAGTTTTAACGGTTACTAATAACCTAAAGAGAAATGGTGAGAAGTTAGATGAGGTGAGAATCATGGAGAAGGTTCTTAGATCGTTGGATCCAAAATTCAAGCATATTGTCACTGTCATTAAAGAAACAAAGGATTTGGAGGCTATGACGATGGAGCAACTTCTTGGGTCGTTACAAGCTTATGAAGAAAAGAAGAAGAAGAAGGAAGATATTGCAGAACAAGTACTCAAGATGCAGATTGATCAAACTAAAGAAGAAAGCGGACGAAGTTATCAAAGACGAGGTAGCGGTCAAGTCCGATAACGAGGTCGTGGATATGGAAATAGACGAGGTTGGAGGCCTCATGATGACAACACCAACCAAAGAGGAGAAAGCTCATCAAGAGGTCGTGGGAGAGGAAATCAAAAACCAAGGTACGATAAGTCAAGCGTTAAATGCTATAATTGTGGAAAGTTTGGACACTATGCTTCTGAATGTAAAGCTCCGAACAATAATAGAGTTGAAGAGAAGTCCAATTATGTTGAAGAAAGAAGCCAAGAAGATGATATGCTATTGATGGCTTACAAGAAAGATGAACAAGATGAGGTTCACAAGTGGTACCTCGATAGCGGTGCAAGCAATCACATGTGCGGGAAAAGAAGCATGTTCGTGGAGCTTGATGAATCGGTGAAAGGAAATGTGGCTTTGGGAGATGAATCGAAGATGGAGGTGAAAGGTAAAGGAAATATTCTCATCCGATTGAAGAATGGAGATCATCAATTTATTTCCAACGTTTACTATATCCCAAGCATGAAGACCAATATATTGAGCCTTGGACAACTCTTAGAGAAAGGTTATGATATTCGATTAAAGGATAATAACCTTTCTATAAGAGACCAAGAAAACAATCTCATTACCAAGGTACCGATGTCAAAGAATAGAATATTTGTTCTTAACATTCAAAATGACATCGCACAATGTCTCAAGATGTGCTACAAGGAGGAGTCCTGGCTTTGACATCTTCGATTCAGGCATCTCAACTTTGGAGGATTACAGCTACTTTCTAAAAAGGATATGGTGAGAGGATTGCCTTACATCAATCATCCAAATCAAGTGTGTGAAGGGTGTCTACTTGGAAAGCAATTCAAAATGAGCTTTCCAAAGGAGTCAGACACAAGAGCGCGGAAGCCATTGGAACTCATACATACAGATGTATGTGGCCCGATCAAACCAAGATCACTCGGTAAAAGTAACTACTTTCTTCTCTTTATTGATGATTTTTCAAGAAAAACATGGGTTTATTTTTTGAAGGAAAAGTCAGAAGTGTTTGAAAACTTCAAAAAGTTCAAAGCCATGTCGAGAAGGAAAGTGGCCTTGTGATCAAAGCCATGAGATCCGACCGTGGAGGAGAATTCACATCCAAGGAATTTAAGAAGTATTGTGAAGATAACGGTATTCGAAGAAAATTGACGGTGCCGAGGTCCCCTCAACAAAATGGAGTTGCGGAAAGGAAGAACCGGACAATCCTTGAAATGGCGAGGAGCGTGCTCAAAAGTAAGAAACTACCAAAAGAGTTGTGGGCAGAAGCAGTTGCATGCGCGGTTTATCTATCAAAAAGTAAGAAACTACCAAAAGAGTTGTGGGCAGAAGCAGTTGCATGCGCGGTTTATCTATCAAATCGATTTCCAACAAGAAGTGTTTCGGGAAAAACACCACAAGAAGCTTGGAGCGGAAGGAAGCCCGGTGTTTCTCATCTAAGAGTCTTTGGAAGCCTTGCTCACGCTCATGTACCGGACGAGAAGCGAAGCAAACTAGATGACAAAAGTGAGAAGTACATCATCATTGGTTACGATGCCAACTCCAAAGGCTACAAGCTCTACAATCCTGATACAAAGAAGACAATCATCAGTCGAAATGTCATCTTTGATGAAGAAGGAGAATGGGATTGGAGATCAAATGATAAAGACTACAACTTCTTTCCACATGTTGAAGAAGATGAATTGGAGCAACCAAGAGAGGAGCCTGTTACCCCCACCAACTTCACCAAGCCTCTCAAGCGCGAAGATTTTATCAAGATGAGGAGTTTGCTTGGAGTAGCAAAATCAAGTTTAAGAGGGGGTGTTGAAAAGTAAACTTGATTTTGGATCAAGTTTAATTATTGGATCAATGATCCAATTATCACTTATTGGGCCAAAACCCAATACTTGATCCAAGTTCTAGAGTTTTCTCTAGAAATATCTAAACATCTCCACCTCCTTAAAATGTTCTAGAAAATTATAGAGAATAAATATCTAGATATTTCTCTAAATAATTGTAATATAAAATTCTAGATATTATGCTAGAACTCTCTAGATTTAGGATTAAAATATTCTAGATATTTTGTACTTTGGAGGCTATAAATACCTCCCCTCCCTCTCATTTGTAATCAAGAAGTTCCAAGTTGTTCTAAGGTGTTCAAAAGAAATAAAAATATTCTTCTTCCTAAATTTTCTATGATCTCCCGAATTCTTAAACACTTTCTCCATCACCTCCAAATATTTCTTCCCAACAGAACCGATCCTGATAATTTATGGGTTGGTCATGGAATGAAATTCCAGGCCAAAAGTGGATCTCATAACCCGACGCTGATCCAATTGAACATAAACCCAAACTTATATGAATAGGTTACATGCATGAAGCTGAAGACATACTCAACCCGGCCCATCCTCTATCCAAATCTGAGCTTAAACCTAACGGGAAATAATAAATGTAGATAATGATTAATGGCATTCTTAATATATTAGTATATATAAATTAATGATATACCTTAGAGTATTGTCTTATACTTGAGAATTTGTAGTACGGTGTACTCTCTATTCTCCAACTTCTCATCTTAATAGAACTTTTTGAAGGGTTGAACATTGACAGATTCTGCTTCAAGCTCAATGGTGTCCATTTTCATGCATGAACGGTCTTTCATCTCCTATTTTCTAAAACTCAGTCCAATGTTATTGCTAAATAAGATATGTTTGAATTAAAAATGTTTACTATTGTCACTGTAAAGATTTTAATTTTTTGATCTTATACCTTGGTTTGGCTGACTAAGGAACTGCAAACTCTACATACTAATGTTATACAATTTGATGTGATACAGTTTATCTTATTTTAAGTGTAATATTTGCAACATTAAACTTTGAAGATGCTGCAATACCGGGCTTTAATATATTATGTTGTTCTAAGAAATGGTTATGTTACATATGAGATACCCAGCTGTAACCTAACAGATTAGCCTATTGATAATGAGCATCGGTAGGTGATTTGCTACTTTATGTACCTGCGCCGGAATCCGACAGGTATTAAGAATCCAAAACCAAGAAGAAAACTCGGAACATCACCTGATGCTTTATTGGTGGATGTAGACCGAGACTTTGGACTCAATGTCATTTCGGTTTGTGCAAGATCTGAGTCTAATACCATCGGACACTAGCCTAAATAATGTAAACTTTAATAAAAACATATAAGCATAAGAAGTGCTATATTATTTGTTAGTGGGAGCAGTTTCATAATCATCCTTATCTCAATAGCAATGCTCAAATATTGTTATAAACACACAAACACCTACATATAATGTGCCTGCAATTGCAAATGCAAGTCTGATTGGGCTGATTTTGGACCCTGCATCCTCCCCATTTAACTTAAGCTGCTTCGCCAACTGATGCTTGTTTCAGAGTCATGAAACCAAAACCTAGAACAATTGCACATCCTGGAAAAACATATGCTTCTTCTCTTACTATGATAACAGAGATTAGAAACCATTATATAGTTGATCATGAATTAGAACATAATGATAAAATCTTACATTATTTTTTTTTTGTGATCTAATAATCAATTTCATGACGTTAGGATCTCTACGTAGTTATATGTATCGTCCAATTTAAACAAGATACTACAATCGTTCAATCAAAGTGATTACGCAAATGTTTGATAGAGTAACAAACGACTACCTCATGCATTTAGATTCATGTATACAAAGTTTTCTAGGTGTGTATTAATGTGTTATATGGGCTCAGAGTTTCATTCTTCTTCGTGTTTTAGCATGTTGCAAATTGACGTACAGCACATAGACAGTCATTTCGAAAAATTAATGCCAAGAGATTGAAATGAGATTAAGATGCTTGCTTGCCTTGTACTTTCTTAAACAGGCCTTGCTTTATTCTAGTAAAGTTCCTGATGGGGAGCGGAGAGAGGGCTTCAATCTAAACATGACTACGGATTGACCAAAACATCCGTTGTAAACTTGATCGGCGACGGTGGACAAGTAGTAAATCTGGATGGTGAGGAGGAGGCGACAAACATCGAATGAGCCACTGTCAAGCCCATGAACAGTAACAAAATTACTCTTCACTGGCCAAACAGTATGGTTACTGTTTGCGATATGAAGAGGCCCAAAACAGTGACTGTGGCTGTTTTTTGTGATTTGGAGCTGATTTGTGGTAGGCTTTGTAGGGCTTTTGGATGGGTGGTTAAGATTGGAAAGGGATAAGATTTTTAAAGAGGAGAGATTTGATAACTAGCTAGGCATTACACCTAGAGGCCTCACACTCAAGGGCTTCACAAACCAAAAAAAAAGGGCAAACCACATGTCAAGAAACATCTCACATTCTCAATAAAGAATTCTCAAACTCAAATTTTTATTTAGTTATGTTCATTCCTCATGGAGGATTGCATCTCTTATTTATAAAAAAATGCATCTAAAGAAAATTAAAATTCTAATCAAATCAGAATATAACCACACTAGAAGTTGGAATCAACTAAAATCCTAACTAAAGTAGAAAGAGATCTCAAAATCAAAATCCTAAGGATATTCTTACTAAAAAGAATATTACATAGAATAAAATAAAATCATACCAGAAAAGGATAGATTCTAATAAATCGTAAGTGCATCATATGGAGGGTCCGTCCTGCATCAGTTCCCTAGCACAATTTGGACTATTTCCAACCTTTAGGTTTGCTGCTCCTTCCATGCTATCCACTTTCCTCTTTACCTTTTTTTTTGCCCCCCTTTTTTTGGTTTCTATTGTTTTTCTTTTCTTGCTATCTTTTCTCATAGCTTGTATCCTTGTCTTTTCTTTCTTTTCTCCTTTATTTATTCTCTGTTTTCTGCCTTTCTTCTTTTTCACTCACTAAATGAAATAGCTACGGGATGAAGATCATCTACCTTCAAGTTTTAGTATTATGAGGAAAACTGGATTCAAGTTCATGCATAAAACTTCTAGACAACTTTATCCAACTGTCGCATTACTTGTAGAAGAGAGAATTAGTTGATTCGTCATTACATTTCCTTCTATCAAGAGAGCACCAGGGCTAGGTCGCTGGCCCCGAGTGGGGTTCTTATCCTTTACTGTTTTATTCAAGTACAACAGATAGTATCATTGGGAATAAAGACATCAACCATTGTTAGAGCTACAATAGTTGGAGCATGTTGTTACCATTCTCTGTTACTGTATTTTTATCCCCTTCGAAGAAGCATGCTAAATGCTTTAATAATGCTTGCTTGAGATGGGAAGTATTTGCATTCAAAACTGTAAAATAGTTGTTGAGTTTCACTACGACGTTTTATCCTAGCTGCTTTTCAGTACTTTAGACATGTAATTCCATCCACAGAGATAGATCATTATTCATTGGATTGTAGGGTATCCCTTGTAAAAATGCAAACTAAATGCTTAACACTGCTTATTTTAGCAAATTAATGTGAGCAATATGGAAAGATATGCCTGCCAGTAAACGGTAAGAAAATGGCTCAGATATTTATAGAAAGATGTTTTGTCTTGTGAGACCTGCCTTCTATTGTAAGAATTAATTTGTTTTCTTATATATGGCCTTGAGATTCTATAAATTAGATTCCTTAAAGCAAACCCCTTGTGGATGGAATGGGACATGTTGATCTTATTTATCTACCATGTTCTTTTTTATTTTCAGGATATCATCCCATGCTTATTCTCTGGAAAAAAAACTTGATCGTGAAAAGAAGCCTATCTGGTAATTCTATTAATGAAAACTTGATCATGGTAGCTTATTTGTTAATTCTATTGATGAAATGGCATTCCTTTACAATACATCATTTATTACCATTTCTTTGAATAAACATGTTTCATATTTTCCTTGCTGTTAGGTTCGTGCAATATCAGTAAGTGAATCTAATAGCTTTGCTTTTGAATTGGTACAAAGTGTGGTTATTATGTTTAATGGCATTCTGATGATGAGAAATTTATATTGACCCACTCCAGAATTTGCATCGTTCTCTTTTGGGTATTTGCAAGAATTTCAGCTTATGAAGAAACATCCTAAAACGCCATGGTACGTGATGAAATAAAGTATGTTGAACAATAAAGCTAACACCAAAAAGGTACTGATATCTTTCTGCATTTTGAAATAAGGTTTCTCTCAGAACCTAAAGCAATGTGTTTAGCTTCTGTTGTGATTACCGGTACAAAGTACAAACATGCAGATTAAAATGACCTGCATTGAAGCGACAAAAGAGCAGTCACCCATATCAGCATTCGCTCACTCTAACACGCGGCGTTTCCTATTGATTAAAGGCTGCATCCAGCGAAATGGGATTCATATGGTACCTGCTTAAGTGAGCAAAAAAGCAAGGTCTGTTTGGTGCTCTCTCTCTCTTTTAAGGCATGTAATGACATAGAAATCCCAAAAAGCAAACAAGGTATTTATCTTTTTATACAGTTCTTTTACAAAATAATTTCTGAGTTACATGTAATTGAGCTGGAATCCCTGGTATTAAGGATTTTACATAGAAGAGTCCATGTCTGTGGATTCCTCTTTATCCCCACCGCCCTTGGCCTCCTTGAGTAATAGTCCTAATAGCTTTTCGTAAGTTTCAATAGCGACCTCAAGCATGTCAATGGCCCTCCTCCTGTCTTTTACCGCGACACCCAACCACTCTTCCATTTCTTCCACATTTATAACCTTCCTGCTAATCTCCTTCTCACTGAACCCCTGACTGCTTATTCCATTGCGTATAACTCCTTCGTCTTTGGTTCGGCCATTGCCAAACCCATTAGTCACCAAGAGATGACTAATTGTGCCGCCCCTCTCATGCCCAAAAACCTGAACAATGGATCTGCTCTCCAAATCCCGTATCCTTATAATCCCCTCTTCAGAAGCCGAGACCAAATTCTTGTTCCCATTCACCATTGCTAATGCCACGACTGCTATGTTCGATTCTGCTTCCCACGACTCCACTTGAATCCCTTGCCTTCTCCTTCTATTCTTTATCGAGATAGCATGCACTTGGCCATCGGATCCACCAACATAAGCTAAATTATAAGGATCCACTGCAACGCACCAAAGTGGGCATTGGAATTGGATGGTTTGAAGCTGAGCACCATCTGCAATGCTCCAAAACTTACATGTGCCGTCAAGCGAGGTTGAAACCATAGAGGCATTGCAACCACCTAATCCCAAAGAAATACCTGTGACTGCTGAACTGTGTGCAGAAAACCGATAAAGAGCAATCTGAGATGTGCCATGTTCATCTGAGGAAACATCCAGTAAATTAAGAATTGAGAATGCAGCTATCACGCCATCATCACCTCCAGATATCAACAAACTACTATCCTCATTGATCACTAAGCAGGAGATTGGTCGAGTATGAGCCTGAGATGAGCGATAAAGCTCACCAGAAGGCAGCGAAAAGGTGTAAATGAAGCCTGAAAGGCTACCTGAGAAAAGATAGGATCCATCAGGGATCGCTACAATAGGGGCAACGGGTTCAGGGGCATGGATGCATTGAAAGGAAGCGGAGGACCACCAGTTGTAGAGGTTGATGAAGCCAGTGGATGCAGTATTTGGGCAAATGTGGGATGCAGCAATGAGGTTTTTTCCAGCGAGGGCGAGGCCTTGTCGAGGTGATCGGCTGCCGGAAAAACGAGCCAAAGTGTTGGCGGTTAGAGGATCATAGGCTGTGACTGGGGAGTCGGAGGAGCTTGTGAGGATAATCTCTCTTGAAGAGCAAGTCATATTTCCCTCTTTAGGAGGAGTTCAGAGGGTAAATATATATATATAGAGAGAGAGAGGTGTTGGGTTGAGAGCAAGTATAATTTATAACTAACGGAATGATTAGGGAGCATATAGAACAAAAACTGTTAATTGAAAGAGCATATGAAAAGGGTGATTTCTTATGTTGGTCTCCAATTCCATTGAGAAGGTTTGAAGAATGTGAATGCTTTTCTCTTACTTTTTGTTTAACTGTAATGAAGCTTGTAGCTTTGGCCTTATCCTAACATAGTTATACACGAGGCACGCGTTGAGGCTCAAATTCTGCAAGACTCCATTTGAAGTAGTTCGTCTCTTTCTGGTTTGGTTTCTTCTCTTGGGCGGTGCGAAAATACTTGTTTTACCCTTTGAATCTCACCCTATATTGTAGTGCTAGTGGTCGACGGTGCAAACTTGGTAAATTCTCATAAGAGTGGTTTAAATATTTAGCCTTGGGAATGTATCACGTTATTTGGTTAGGGCCGTTGTCAAGACTTAACACTACTTCCGTAGTATTTGCAATATTGTTTACTTGGGTCGTCTTTGATGCAAAGTATATTTGCTGAAAAGGTGGGATTATTATTATTATTATTATTATTATTATTACTACTGCTGCTACTACTACTACCAGTAGCATGACATGTAGCTTCTGTATCCACTATCCACTCGGAATTCTAATTTGTAACATGGATACAGTCTTCTTCCCTGCAAATGAGAATAACATCGGTATCGGACAAAGTAGTAGTGTCATTGTCAGCTTTCTTCTTCTCATCTTTTTTTCATCTTTGTTCACAGCTTTCTCTTTCTTCAATGCCCAACAATTCTTCTTGATATGATTTGGCTTCCCACAATAAAAACAACCTCTCCCTTTAGACTTTGATTTGCCCTTGGATGTGCCACGACCTCTGGATTGATCCATGTACTTGCTCCTGCCCATGTTCTCCGTGACAAGTGCATGTGAGTTATCTGTGTTGGTAGACTTCCTCCGAGTCTCCTCATTGAATAAACCACTAGTAATCATACTCATCGATAACATATCATCTAGACCTGCGTTGTTGACTGTCACAACCAGTGTCTCCCAACTATCTGGCAAAAAACCTAATAGCAATAAAGTCTGTAGCTCATCATTGATAGTCATCTTCATGGTAGCTAACTGATTAATCAAATTCTTGAACTCATTCAAGTGTCCTGCTATGTTGCTTCCTTCTGTGAATTTCAAGTTCACCAACCGCCTCATAATAAACGCTTTGTTTCCCGCGGTCTTCTGCTCGTATAGATCCACAAGCTTTTTCCAAAGAGACTTCGTATTAGTCTCACCCAATACATGATGAAACACACTAATGTCGATCCACATCCGAATATAACCGATCGCCTTTTTATGTTGTTTCTCCCATTCTTTATCAGTCATCTTTTTTGGCTTGACTTCATATCTCTCAATAGGGTCATGTAAATCTTTACAATACAGAATATCTTTCATCTTTGACTTCCATACTTGCCAATTGGAACCATCTAATTTTATCATTGTGTCAAAAAAAAACTCTCCATCTTTTCCATCCCAAAGCACACCTCGAACGAGGACTCTAATATCACTTGTTAGGGATTTTATGGAGATTAATATGCGGAATTAAACACTAAACGAATAACGACACCAATGAAAATACCACAAGCAAGAAAACACTAAGATTTAACGTTGTTCGGTAAATCGTGCCTACGTCCACAGTACAATCCAAAGAGAAATATTTCACTATGAATCAAGAGTACAATCCCTCCAAGTTCCACCTGAACTTGAGAATTAAATCACAAGAGAAAGATACAGTATTACCTCTAGGGCACCAAAACCCTGAAATCCGTCTCACCAAAAAATATACAATACCCGCGGAGAAACCAACATCGTACTCTTGACGACAGCGTCGTTTTGAAGACAACGGCTTTTGAATCACTACAATTAGACAACCGAGCTATCCGGAATCTAACTTTTTCTCTTTTTTTCTCTCTCTTGGGGTTACTGTTCACGGTTTACTGTAGCACCAAAAAAATTACGTGGCTCTCATAAATAGAATTATCCAAACATATTCCTATTATAAATAGAACATCCAAATTCTCTTCTTGATAGAATTTTAATTCATGTGAAGCTCATGTGGGCCTTATCTTGGACTGAGTCCACAACAACTTATTCCCTCGAGCCATTATTTATTATTATTTAGTAATAATTATTCAAAAGTGAATGTTTTTTACGGTTTTTCATTTATTCTTTTCCACCCGTGAAGTCTGTTGAGTAGCTTGAGGAATGCCCTCACAGATTTTCTGTAGGGGTCATTTCAACCCCCCCCCCTTTCCCCTACACCCTCGTGTTTCAACAAACCCTAAACTTGAGCTTATCTTACCTAACTCTCCTGACTATAATTTGCAAATAACTAAAATATTTTTGAGTGAAAAATTCTCAAAATTTATCATTTGTCATTTATAGGCAATATACTCCTCCTAAAGTTTGAGTTATTTTCTCTCAAGAAAATTTTAGTTATTTACAAATTATAAAAAGGGAGGTTAGGTGAGATAAGCTAAACCTTAAAAGGGTTTTGTGAGACACCCCATAGTTCAGAGGGTTATTTGAGATAAACAAAGTTCAGAGAGGTTATGTGCAACACCACCCCCCCCCCCCCCCCCCCCCCC
>NC_033798.1:94515254-94534149 GCF_001876935.1 Asparagus officinalis
CAAGTTTAAGGATTTTGTGAAATTAACCCTTTTCTATATTTTCTTTAACCTTTCTTATGAGAAAAGAGGATAAATAATATTTAATTAAAGAGGGGCTTGTATTGGTTGGGGATAGAGGGACTTGAACCCTTACTAGTTTAAATTCAACGGATTTTCCTTTAACTACGAAACTATTTTGCTCCCGTCGCATGCAAACAGACACAGACAAGTCACACTGTAAATTCATGCAGAGTATCACATTCCCAAGTAGTCCATTTGGATAGGAATGGAGTTACAATCATCACGGGAAGAGAATATTCTAGATGTGATCTACTACGCATGAACTAGTAAGAAATAAATATTTAAATGATTTCGACGTGTTTTGAATTTATCACGAGGCAAAAATTAACCAACTTCAGGAAAATTCTGAAACGTTGATTTTGACGACAAATTTTGCATGGGTTAATGATGATGAAATCCTTTGGAATTTCGTTTCGAACTAGTGCATGTGTAGTAGATTACATCTACCATTTTGAATTTTTACTTTTCAGTTCCAATTTTCAAAATTAGGTTGATAGTATCTGCATGTTGGATAGTATTAATAATAGTCTATGTCAACTCTATGTGTGTGTGTGTATATGTGTGTGTGTATGTGTATGTTATTGCTATTTTAGTGGTAAAAAGTAATCTCCAATCAATAGCAGATGAGTGTCCCACATTATGCGTAATCGAGTCAGCTCTTCACTTCAAGATAACCAAAGACCGAGCTCGGACGAATCGACACGCCGACATCTCGCGAGGACGACTGAAAAGGCGTTACATGTCGACCCCTGACTAGGTCGACTTCTTGACCAACCTACTTGACCGACCATTCGGCCGACATCTCACGAGGGTGACACAAAAGGTGGCACTTCTCGACCATCTATCGAACAAGTAAAAAGGCAACGACTACCTCGAGACTCAAGCCCCCTCCCGTGCACTAACAGTCAATCACCTTACAATAAATGTCATTAAATGCATGATCTACATCATCATTTCTATGTCCTCAATAGTCTTTATGACACATCAGACCATGTCAGCACCGTACTCCCCCAGTCACTTCACATTAAAGGCGAAAGTGACCTCCCCTCCACTCGTTGGCCGACACCTATAAAGTAGATGTTGATTTGGCCGCCAGCCCATACTCAGTCAAAGTTATCATCCTATACCCCTCTACTACCACAATAAAGATGATTACTATTTTCAGTATAAAGGTAAGATCTTTATCTCTACCCACAGTACTCTAGAACTTTTACAAATTAGTTACTTCTCCACTCAAGCAAATTACTGAATTGATCGTCGGAGGAACAACCGGAGAACCCAACTCCGCCCTCTTATGATTTTCTACCAGTGCATGGAAGAATAATCCACCTCAGAATCAGTCATTCAGAGGGTTACAGGACCTCCGTCAACCAGATCACTTCTCTCATTGATTGTTTGATATCAACCATATATATATATATATAATGTTTTCCTAAGGTGACACCTTAGATTCACACCTAAGGAAGCGGCTTAAAATCACATCATTCCCTAATTTTTTTGTGATCTGCTCCGTTAAACTTGATTTACACATTCTTAAACCCAAACACATCAATTTTGAGGTGAACCCGTCGTGTTTTCACCCTTCGTTGAGTCGTACAAAAAGTTCTATTCATTCAAAACCGTTAAAATTATGGTGAGTGGATGAAGGGTAAAAACACGACGGGTTCACCCCAAAATTGGTGTGTTTGCATCTAAGAACGTGTAGATCAAGTTTAATGGAGCGGATAGCAAAAAAAAGTTAGGGAATGATGTGATTTTAGACCGCGTCCTTAGGTGGGAATCTAAGGTGTCACCTTAGGAAAACATTTATATATATATATATATATATATATATATATATATAGATATATATGAGAAAAATGAGTATTAATAGAACTTTTTGCACGGGTCAACGAATGGTCAAAACACGACGGGTTCACCCAAAATTGATGTGTTTGGATATCTAAGAACGTAGATCAAGTTTAATGGAGCGGATAGCAAAAAAAAGTTAGGGAATGATGTGATTTTAGACCGCGTCCTTAGGTGGGAATATAAGGTGTCACCTTAGGAACAATCCCCTAGGATGCCACATGTCAATTTTTGAGAGAATTGGCCACATGTCCATTTTTCAAAGCTTTTGCCATTCATCTTCTAGGTGATCTATACAAATTCTAAAACTTTCAAATATTCATACAAATACCAAAACTTTCATATACTACCATCCATCAATTAAAACTTCCCAAATCTTATCTATTATACACAAATTACTATAAAAAATATTGTTTGTAAAATTGAAGATGGTCATAATGTCACATCAAATTCAAACCTTTGGAATTTCATGAAGCATTAAAATGTAACCTCTCTTAATTACCATTAATTGCACTAATTGTCACTACCTCATCAACTCAATTTTCACTAACGGCCAAGCCTAATAAACTTCCTCACTCTTTCTCAATTCATCTACTCTCTATAAATCTTGCAAACTAATCTAAGTAAAGTATTCTTAGATCCCTTTCTTTATCATTAGTAATCCAACTCCATAAATGATGTATGTGATTGTTGATAAGGCATGCTCGATTGAGCTTTTCTTATGCATCCATCTTGTAGATGTTAATGCTACACTCCATTTTATGAAAGTAATGTATCCATTTTATTTGTGTATCTTTTGTTATTAGTATAAAAATATATCACTTTTGTTGCTTCTTTGTTTACAATTTCCCCCTATATTGCTTCTTTATTTGTAATGCTTTCTCTTTATCGGTTATTTGTTTGAATTTTTTCTCAATGAGATTTTGATATCCAGATTTCCTAATAGCACGTTGAGGAAATGTATTGTATGCAGTGGTAGTTGTCAATATCAAAGTTGGTGAAGGTGCAAGTATGCAAAGCTTAAGTGCCACGAACTTCGTGCATAATAGAGTACTTGAGGTAATTGAAGTTTTACCCGTATCCTTAAGAAAGATACTAATATTTTATATATTAATAGTGTAAGTTTAATTTTTCTTAATCATATTTAAGGCTTTATGTAAATTTAGAATTTTCAATTGCTCAAGATACACCGTAGTTTGTGAAATATACCTATTTTTAGTTCAATTCTCATGTTCAGGCCTCAAGCTGATTATTAAATTCACATATCATAAAGATTCAGCAAAGAAAATATAAAGTGAAAATTCTATAGTTAATTTTTAAAAAAGTACCGCAGCATGGCGCGGGTAATGACACTAGTTATGATTATGTACTGACACCACTTTCTAGAAATCCTGAATCCGCCACGGGGTAACGTTAAATCTTAAATGCATACATATCCCAAAATACCATTGCACTCCAGCTTTCCAATAAAACAAAAGAATGGAGTCTTTGATTAATCAAGAAATTTGATAATGATTTTCTAAAAAAAAGAATTTTGGAATAATTTATAAAGAGGGATCTTACACTTTTATTTACCCAGTTCAAAGTTAATTAAGTAGTTTACGATTTGTACTCCAGTTATTGCTACTCAACTTTATAATATATGAGAAGGATACCAAATAAGTAGATTTATGTGGACTGTCGTTAAACTAAAAAAAAAAGTCCATCAAATTCTTATCGCGCGCACACACAAATATGGATTTGGATCCTCTCCACTACAAAAAAGTAGTGGAGAGACCGCTACTTTTAATCTCAATTAAGCGTTGATTATTTAGTAGGCGGTTATGATACAATCTAAATCTAACACTTACCATACCCCCGTGTATTGCACTCATTCCTAATTTACACTAAAAGAAAAAATCATAACCATCAACTAGATAATCAATGACTGTGATTATGTAGTGGTCCCTCCACTATTTTTTTTGTAGTGGAGAGGAACCGAATCCATGAGTGTTAGCCCTAAAAAACCAAAAACCATGTGGCCTAACCCTTCTAGCTCACACGTAATCCATATGTACATGTATTTTACCCATTACCCTGAAAATATCTTTCATTCACTGAAAAGGAAATATCTCTGCTTGAGATCAGGTGGCGATAGGGGCGCTGAGTTGAGATACCCTCTATTACTTCTCTCAAGAACCCAAATTTCTCTCAACCCCTCTCATTTATGGTTGTGTTCTCATTTATGTTGTTAAAGTTTATGTTCTTCAACCCCTCATATCCTAATATTCCCTCCATTACTTCTTATAATTCCTCTCTATTAATGGCAGAAAAACTTTCCATTTGCATGATGCCCTTAGGCGAAAAAGTAGTGTTCTTGATGGTAACATCTTCAACATTCTTGAGTTGAAATTTGATGTGGCGGAGAGGTTGGAAGTTCCAAATCCTCCTATTAGGATCTCTATTATTGTAAATTATTTTTTTCATCAATTGAAAAACTAGTGTGATCATGAACTTAGACCAAATCAAAATTTAGTATCTTTTCTTTCCCTTTTTGGCATCAGGTAGGGGAAAAGGTACTTCACGACCTCAATAGTGACTCAAAACAAGTTCAAGTGTGGGTCAATCTACTGCTGGGCGTCCAAATATTACATAATGCTCAAAGTTGCATAGCTCATATGCATCCCAATGTCACTGCTTCATCTTCGGGTCAAGTACATTCATAAAGTCATAATAAGTACTAAAACTGGCAGTAGGGCCTAATTCCTACAGCATGACCAGCCTTTTCCCTATAATATTTAATAAAATCACTTAATATTATTAACCACTAAAAATGTATTAAAAATGACTTATTGTTTGTGGAAAAATTTGCAGTAAAAGAAACGAAGGAAAATTAATTTGTATTCCTTTAATCTCAGTTACAATTGGATTTCCTGATTACAAAAGAGAAGAGAATGATCTAGATTCTCTCCCTTTGTTTAATTCTGGGTTCTTCACGGTGGCGATGGAGTGCTTCATTCGAATGCTTACGTCGAACTTGCTCTCCGTTGACGATTCGATGTCTTGTTTCACTGGAACGTAGTCTTCTCCTCACGATTTGACGTTGTGGAGAACTCTGAACGAGTTTAAAACTCTATGAAAGAGTTGATTTAACCGAAAGTCGGTTATAAGCCAAGGATGAAGAAGCTCTTGTTGCAGATCTCCCAAGCTCCAACCGAAGGATGAAGGATCCTCTTTTCGCTCTCAAGAAGTTCCAACTGACCGACCGACCCTGAACTGAATTGATTTTCAGTTATTTATAGGGGATTAAGGGGTGTAACCACCTCCTTAATTCGCTCCTAAGTGGGGCTAATGGGATGTAACCGTCCCTTAAATTACTCCTGAGTGGAGTTGTGATCCCCTCAGATCGTGGAAAACGGTTTTGAAACCGTTTAGCTCGTGTTTGAACGAGTCAAACGCAAATCCTGTATTCTGGAATGAAATCTGCGTTTGAACGCAGTGTTTGTGAGCTGCGTCTGGCGGTGATTAGAGTTGCGTCTGGCAGCGGTTGGAGCTGCGTTGAACAGCGGTTGGAGCTGCGTTGAGCAGCGGTTGGAGCTGCGTTGAGCTGCGGTATGAGCTGCGTTGGGCAGCGGTATAGAGCTGCGTTGGGCAGCGCTTGGAGCTGCGTTGAGCAGCGGTTGGAGCTGCGTTGAGCTGCGGTATGAGCTGCGTTGGACAGCGGTATAGAGCTGCGTTGGGCAGCGCTTGGAGCTGCGTTGAGCAGCGGTTGGAGCTGCGTTGAGCTGCGTTCGTGGCTATGAACGCGATGCGTCTTGATGCTGGTGTGCGGGGAGGACTTCCGCAGCTTGATTTGAAGAGACCGTCGATTTGTAGTCTCTTTCTATCGAAGCGTTGCAAGGATCGTCATTTTGTAATCTTTGCTTTAGCTCTATGATATGTGAGAGTCGTTAGATTGTAACTCCCGATATCGATGTTGATTATGAAGGCTGTTTGATTAGAGCTTCCATCAGTTGTCGTGAAGGTCGTCAGATTGTAACCTTTAGCGATCTACATGAAAGTCTTCAAATTGTAACCTTCTGGAAGTCGTCAGAGTGTAACTTCCATCATCGGTGTTTTGATGGGGATCAGCTATCTATTGTGATTTTTAGACAGCCTACACTTATCAAACTTAATAGTTATATTGTAAACTTAATAATAACTGCATCTATGTAATATCTACAAATAAAAATCATCAGCTATGGTATTTAAATTAACATCCATTTATTTAAATTAACACCCAACATTAAATCTAAATAGTTAATGTTTAAACTTAACATCCAATAACCAACCAACGTTAAAACTTAAAGGTTATGCTCTTTACCTTAACACGCATTCACCAAAATTAACCTCTATTGATGTCAGTTACTAAACAAGGGGTTATGTATGGACCAAAATTAACATCTATTGATGTCAATTACTAAACAAGGGGTTATGTATGGATTAAAGTTGTATTAAGATCCTCAGGCTTCTTCAAATGACTAGTTTTAGAGCCCGATATCGTGTCCTGAACAATAAAAGCTCATAAGAGGGTGGAGTTGGGTTCTCCTAGAAAAAACCAGAGAGGTTACCCCACGCAGCATAACTTTCTTTTATAACAGATTGGAAGGGAAAAAAAGGTAACTCTGATCAAATCCAGGTAGGCAATTGAGTCAGCAGATACCTTACAGGTGTCGAGCGCTAAAGAGGGTGAGTCATCCGGCTATTTAATGAACGAATAACATAAGGTGCTTGAAGTTGACTGGGTTTGATAAGTTATAAAGACTATGGAGGCTAGAGCAATGATTACTTTGTTAGAGCAGTTAATGCGAGTGTAGTTGGTTGTTGGCAAGGGTTTTGAGAAAACTACCACCTCTTTAGTCGTCTAGTTGAGGACCGACAAACATTACCTTTTTAGTCGGCTACGAAAGTTGTCGGCCTAAAGTGGTAGGCCGAGTACGAGTACTTATAGGGTCGATCTGGTAGGTAAGCCAACAAGTACCATCTTTTTACTCGGTCACGTAAGTTGTCGGCCTAACGGGTCGGCTACAAAAGCTACTCAGATTGTCTGGACTTTAATCATATTTGATTGGACGAGGAACAAGACACATATCGGCCCAAGAAGGTGCTTTTTCCATTTGGTGATTTATTGTCATCAACTGACTATCATTGCATTAACTTCTCTAACAAAGTCATTATTGCTCTAGCCCTCATAGTCTTTATGACTCATCAGACCCAGTCAGCTCTAAGAACCTGCTATCATGCTCACATTAAATAGCTGAATAACTCACCCTCTTACATGACCAACACCTGTAAGATATCTGCTGACTCAGCTGCCTACCTAGACTTAGCTAGAGTTACATTTTTGCCCTTCCAATCTGCTATAAAAGAAAGTTACGCTGCATGGGGTAACCTCTTTGGTTTTTTCCAGGCATCTCTGAGACCCTTTTCACTTTATATTTCTCCATTTAAGATTAATTACTGACTTGATCATCGAATGGACAATCGAATAACCCAACTCCGCCCTCTCATGAGCTTTTCATTGTCCAGGACACAATATCGGGTTCTAGAACAAGTCATTTGAAGAAGCTTGAGGACCATAATATAACTTTAATCCATACATAAACCCCCAATTTGGTAACTAACATCAACAACATCCATTAATAAAACTTAGCAGGTAATGTGTAAGATCAGATACCAAATACCAATATTAACAACCAATGTCCACACTTCTCAATTAAATTATACACTGTAACATGTGTTTATGAAATTTAATAACCAAAGACTCATCTGTAACATCCATATGTTAAATTTCATAGATAATTGTACATAGCTCGCAATGCACCAATACAATTACATATTTTTCTATCCATACAAAAATTTATGCAAATGGGATACAATAGATTTCCACAGTTTTTCCCAGTAAATTTCTCATAATTTTCCAATATAGTTTCACATTTTTTTCTAAACAAATTCTACAATTTTGATAAAGGAAATTTAACAAACCCAACACAAACTTACTTCTTTCTAGACGGGAGACATTCTCCGTTGAACTTGGGTTTTTCTTTTTTCTATGTGGTAAATCATTTTGCATGCCCAAGAGAGTCTGCATGGCTTCATCAGTGTTGTCATTTCCAGATGATGAATTATGTAGGAACGAATATATGGAGAGGGATGAGAGAGCAGAGAGTTCATTGGTATTCTTTGATGCCGATGGGGGAACTTTAACATTCTTCAAATGTGAGAGTTGTTAGTCGTCGTTCAACGGTGATGGTTCATGATCATCCTCCGACTGCCATGAGTGATGAGCTACTTCAAATTCTTCGCCATTCACGTCCTTCGTTCCAGAATTAGATGAATCATGGTTTAAAGTGGAGATTTCGTCCATTTTCCAACGGTAAAACCTTTACCTTAGATCAGATTTAGGAGGGATTTTGGGGCTGTTTTCGGTCTCCTGTGTAGCTATGAGAGAGAAAGAGAGAGAGAGAGAGAGAGAGAGAGATGTGATTTGATTAGAGGGTGTATATAGTTACCAATTTTAGTGGGTAACCAATAACCAGTAAGGAGTAGTTTTTGGTTTTTTTTGTTTTTTTGATATTTTTCTCTCTTTGTGTTTAGTTTTCAACTAAAACACATATATACCTTATATTTTGGATTTTTACACAAAGAAAAAAGTATCTGAGCTAGGGCACACTAACATCTCTTTTTTGAGGCATTGACACAATTTTTCATATATATATATATATATATATATATGAGAAATATGGGTATGTTTGGTACCAAGCATAAGTTTTTGTGTGTTGGTATTAAGTGAAGTATTCTTATATCATTCATCCATCCAATTCCAAATAGGAACCGATCATCACATAGAGCTCAGGAGAGTGAATGAGAATGGACACCTCACCTAACACCAAGGCATAACTCATTCTGCTCTCTCTCCTCTCTCTCTCTCTCTCTCTCTCTATATATTTACACATCATGACCACAATATTGTACACATTATATAATAATCCGTTACCTATAATATATATATTTATTAAGTATACGACTATAATACTTACATAGGCAAATGATATACTAGATAAATAATATATATAAAGTCATAGAAAGAGACGAGAGAGAGAGAGAACGAGAGAGAGAGAGGTATCAGGCTTGGTAGCCAAGCAACAAATTTATGCTTGTAGTGAGTGTCATGATTATACACTACTTTGCCAAAGATTTTCAATCCAACCTCCCCTCCAACCTAATCCCCCTGCTGAATGTGGGCCCCCGCCCGATTTTAAATGAGTCCGAGCGGGAATATGATGTCACCTCACTACCAAGGCAGATAAAGCACCAAAAAATTTATGTTTGGTAACAAGGCATAACCCATGAATTTTTCTTATATATCTCGATAAATGGTATATTATATATATTCAAAAATATATATATAATCTCCACAGGATCATAGATAACCCAATTCGACTTTACCTCAATATAGTTCACTTATATAATACTAGCGGCTGTACGGTATATATACAGCCGCGCTTATAGGTATAATACCTATCATTAGTATAGGCTAGGCGCTACTAGCTCCTCCAGAGATATATTAGCAAGTTACACTATGAGTAACCTATAGGTATAAAATCCGCCATCACATGCCTATCAACTGCTGATATGCCTTGTTCATGCCTCAGGAGGGCGAGGGGATTTTCCTCCCTCTGACCCTATCCAGTGGTCATAATAACCACCCACAAAATTTGACTTGTCTATTCCATACCAAGTAGGAGAGAGAGTGGGAGTTGGTGGGAAATTTAATGCCTACATTTCATGAGGATGCGCTGGGGATTGTGTTCACATATGGCCGACAAAGGAGTGTGTAAAATCTGCGCCCTCCTACCCTGACAAGGATACACATTAGACTTCTCCTTCTTTAGCTCCTCCTCTCTCTCGCTCTCCTGTCCTCGACTCATCCCCTCTCCCTCCCTTCTTATAGGGCATAATTACCGTTATATCCAAACACTATATACATATAATACGCTACTCATATGATATATCCATCCTTCGTAAATTAACGTGAAATGACTGATACGACCTCAACGCGCCATATACCGATCTAGATGTACAATAAAGAGAGCGGGTTTGTTTTTATTATATATCTCTACTAGATAGTATATGACTCACCTTATAATACTGTAGCATCGTAATGCGCTCATACCATATCTGAGAAAAATTGTAGGTGGGCCGCTGTCAACCGCCTCCTGTGGAACCCATTTGCGGCCTGGTAGGGTTGTATTTGAAAAAAAAACCAATGTTTCAGTTCAGGCGTCGCCCTCCTGCGCCATTAATTCGAGAAAATCCCGAGCCTCCCTATCCCCAAAGTCGAACCCGCGAGACCAACCGAAACCACTGATTTCATCCGGCGATCCGGCGAGAAACCACCAAAACCCCCCCTTGTCCCTTCGCGGTGCGCCACGCCCCAACCACCAATTCAAGCCCAAATCCTCCGACACGATCCCCCGGACCTATCCCTCTCCCGCCCCCATTCCGAGCCAACAACGCGCACGAAGCCCCCAAAAACTCTACCTCAAACCCCGATGAAACTATACACTCCGGGAGCGGGATCCGACCCTCCACCTTATCCATTTCATTCAAGTCATAACGGCCCTCTATCTCCTCGCTGCGCAGAGCCGCACCACGACGGGCCGCGCTAGCGCCTCAACGACACACCGACTCCTCCACGACACCGTCGCCGCACCATGACACCGACTCCTCCACGACACTTCCGCCGCGCCACGACACCGACTCCGTCATGATTGAGGTCCCTCTGCCCCCTTCTTATTTACATTGTAGAAATCAGTCATTCCAATGAAAAAGTTCATTGTGTCCTCTGAAGAGCTTTCAAATTTTCGTCTTTTGCATATAGCATTGGCCAACATAGAGGACTCGGAAAATTTTCTATGTATGCAATAGTGCATAATGAAGCCTAAATTTGCATGTTTATTTGACAAACAACATTCTCATTAGTTTAGATGTTCATTCTGGCACTTCCTAATTTTCAAGTACATTTGTCAGGAAAAGAAAATTGATGCATCTTTCATTTCCAGTTGAAGAACTTGAAAAATAGTGATTTCAGTTTCCAGTTGAATAACTTGAAATTGCAAAATTAGATATTTTTTGTATGAGAGGTAGAGGGTTTACTGTTTCTTATGGATGGCGTAAGCTTACTGCTATTAATTAGTACAATGACAACTTAAATTTACTATAAAATTTTCTTCGTTAGCTAAGCTTACTGCTATTAAATTCTAACCCCCTCAGAAATACTAAATTTGTTTTTTTTTGAATTTGTTTTCTTCGTTAGGAGTTCGGAATGGAGGAAACAAATTCAACTAGTGTAGAGTTCGGAATAAGAGAATTAAGTACTATTGGAAGTGAAATTGCGGCCAATACTGTAAATGCTCCTAAACCACTACTAGGAATAAAGTTTAATAGTTATGAAGAAGCTTATAACTATTATAACTCTTATGCATTGTTGATCGGTTTTGGAATAAGGAAGAGCACGGTAAATTACTCTCGCAAGACTAAAGAAGTGGTAGACAGAAAGTTTGTTTGTGATAAGGATGGCTATAGATCTAATAGAGACAAGATAGAGATCCATCTTCGGGGAGAGACCCGAGTGGGATGTAAGGCAATGATGCGAGTTAAATTATTGGAGGACAAATCGTAGGAGGTTACGGGGTTTGTTGAAGAACATACAAATCATGTGTTGAGTAGTCTAGACAAAGCAAAAATACACAGATCACATCAACAATTCCATAAAACTCAAAGATGTAAAAAACTTATTGATAGTCTGTGAGAAGAAGGTATGCCTCCTTTCACTATTTCTCACGTCATCAATGCAACCAATGGAAGAGAAGGTGAATTAGTGACACCACAACGGTGCATTGATCATATCAGAACTCAAAGAGTCAACAATATCGGCCATGAATGCATATCTATCATTCGATATTTTCAGAGTATGACAGCGAATGATCAAGAATTTTATTTTGCATTAGAAGTAGACACTAGTGGACAAATGAGGAGTGTTTTCTGGGCCGATGGAAGATCAAGAGCATCTTATTTCCAATTCAGTGATGTTATTGTGTTTGATGTGACATATAGAACTAATAAGTTTAATCTTCCATTTGCTCCATTTACTGGTGTAAATCACCATAGGCAGTCCATTTTACTTGGCTGTTCATTATTAGCCGATGAACAAGAAGATACTTTTATGTGGTTATTTCAAGAATGGCTGAAATGCATGCATGGGGTTAAACCAGGTGCTATTATAACAGATCAGGATAAATCAATCTGTAATGCAATTCACTCAGTGTTTCCAATGACAAGACACCGTTATTGCTATTGGCACATACAAAAGCACATTACTGATCATTTGCCTACTTTGGGGTCTCGTTATGGTGAATAGTTTCAAAGGTATTGGGGTTTGTGGTATAATAGTTCTTCAATTGAACAATGTGAAGGATATTGGCTTGAGATGAAGGAGAAGTTTGATATAAATGATGAAGGGGATGGATGGTTACAAACAGTTTACAATTTTCGAGAATACTGGGTGCCATTTTATTTGAAGGACACTTTTTTTGCTGGAATGAGATCTAGTCAAAGGAGTGAATGTATTAATGCATTTTTTGATTGGTATGATAACTCACAGACTCAATTACACGAGTTTGTGACACAATATAAAAAAACAGTAACTCATTGTTGCTTATGTGAAGCTCATGAAAATTTTAAGAGTCTTAACACAAAGCCTGTCATGCTCCTTGAATATCCAATTGAGGTCCAAGATGGAGAAATGTATACACGTAATATGTTTGATGTGTTCCAAACAGAATTCAAAGGATTTGGTACCGAGTTTTGTGAAGAATTGAGAAAAAGGTGGGACATTGTTGAATACAAGATCTGTAAGTTTACAAATCATACTTCCTTTAAAAGCACGAGTTTGGAAAATCTTTTTTAGACAAATATACCCCTTTATAGTTTGAACTACCTTATCTATAATCAAATTCTAATTTTCAATGGTCAATATTACCCTTCACTATTTTGAATATTTTATTTATATCTTAATCTATCCTAATCATAATCATATCTTATCCTAATCCTATGTGAACCATGTTTAGCTTAACAATTTAAAAAACTAAAATATTAATAAAATATATAAAACATAAAAATGATATTAGTTTGTTAAGATAAAGAAATTACAAGTAGATAACTTATTATAATACATAAAGTATTGTAAAAAAATCATAAAAAGTTTTAAAATTACAGAAAAGACCCTGAAAAGTTCAAAATTATAAAACTCATCCAAATGTCTCAAAACTTAAAATAAAAAACATGAAATTAAAAAATTAACATCAGTTTGCAAAGAATTTAAAATTTACAGTTAACACCTCAATGTCTCAAAAATTATAGAAACACCCTCAAAAGTTTAAATTACAGACAAGCACATTAAAATTCTAAAATTTTAAAACTTACAAACAACACAGATGAATTCAAGAGATTACCATGATACACCTAAAATTTTTGACATTTAAATTTAAATTTTTTAATTAACACCCTCAATATCTCAAAAATTATAGAAACACCTTCAAAAGTTTAAATTATAAAAAGCCACCCTAAAATTCTAAAATTTGTAAATAAAATAAGATGAATTCAAGATATTACCCTTATACACATAAAAAATTAAAATTTGCCAAAATTAACCTCAAAATTTTTAAAAAACTCCTTCAAAATTTAAAAATCGTAAAAAAAACCTCTAAATTTTCAAAAATTTTAACTAGCACACATCAAATTCGTCGATTGGTAGACCGCTAAAATTTAATATTTTTCAAAATTAATTTATAGTTTTAATAATTGTAAAAGTTACCCTCAAAATTTTAGAGTTACAAGAAATATACTAACATTTAAAAAATTACCACCAACACATGAAACATAGAATTTACAACTACGAAACTTAAAAGTAAATTTTTTTAAAAACTCTTTCAAAATTTTAAAAATTATAAATCAAACCCTCAAAGTTCAAAACCACAAAAATAGGCTAAAATTTTAAAACTTGGCAAAGAAAAGTGTAATTGTTTGGTATTTTTCATATATATATATATATTAAAATTTCTAATTTAGGGATTTACTATCCATTTTCAGCATCTAAGAATAGTCTAAGTTGATACTGGTAAACAAAAACAATAAGAATTGATCAAAAATATCCGGTTAATGGATAAAATTTTTAAAAATATTATAGATTAAAAATTATCGACACTATATAAATTAAAGTAATTTCATATAATTTTAGTAATAAGTTGGGGTAGCCAAAATACATTCGTAACATTAATTGATAGATGTTTAAATCCATAGAAATGATAAAACACTATAATATTATACCTTAGCATTAATTGATTTTAATTTAGAAACTTTAATCTTTGACGTTAATAATATTTATAGGGTAAAAGAATACAAGGAATTACATATGGAGAAACTATTAGAATATTTAGAGATAACTTTAAAAGAATTGAGTTATTTCCATTGCAAATGGGAAAGTGATGGAAATAAATCTAAAATTCAGAAAACGTCAATGAATCACTTGAATTGGCATTAACATAAGACATATCTATTAATGAAGCACTGAATGAGTTACATTAAAAAATAATTTAATAACTTTATCCTAATCAAAGAAAAAATCTCCATGGAAGACATAAGAAAAATTAGTAAGTATTCATAAATTTCATACTGTGTTCTTCAAATTAAATATTAATATTATAATTTAAGAGAAATTGGTAATAAATAATACAGGTATTTAGTTTAGATCTTTATGGAAAATGACAGGGATGGAGCAAAGGTAATATTATTAAAATAACAGAAATTATTATTGGATGCACATCAGAAGAATTCATTTTAGAGGAAAATAAAGAGATAGCTTCTAATTTATTTAAGTAATAAATTAGGAACACAAAGAATTTTATATATATGAAATTAATATTTATTCTCATTGAAATAGAAAAAAAATCAAAGTCTATATTTTGAGCAGTTTGTGTTGAACATCATAAGTACATTTGACTTCTTTGTAAAGTTAAATGAGATGATAAAAAATTAACGAGCCCAGGAAAGATAATAGCATAAAAAATACAAAATTAGCCTGATGTCACAATTGATGTAGATGATGAAGACAATACTCTAGAATTGTCCGAGAAATGATAAATGATAAACCTGAAGAAGGATTGATCTTAACTCAATAAAAAATAAAATAGAAGAAATAAAAACAATATTTTATGAATATTTTATAGAATAGTTTAATTATTTTGAGTGAAATTAGGAATCTTTAGAAGGGAGTTTCATGAATTTTTTTCAGTACTTTTATATTCTTATGTGGATGTTTTTATCATATAAAAGTATACTAGAGTTAGCATTAATCTTTAATTTATATTTTTTTATAAAGTCTATCAATGATTAGGAATAAACTTCATATTCTCTTTTGCATCGTTTTAACATACTTTAAATCAATTATTTTGCCATATTGATTTTAAATATTCATCATCCTTGTATAATACTATTTTAATATTTTTTATTTTGCAATGCTATACTTTCTCAAATAAAGCTTAGTTTCATATCGGTCAAAAATAATATGAAAATTCAAATTATTTTTAAATTATATTTGTTTTTTGTCAATTCAAATATCAACATGAAAATTTAAATTGGGTGTATCCCATTTAAACAAACATAAAAAAATAATCGGGATGTAAGAGTTTAAAGAAAAAAATAAGCACAAACTGTCAAAAATACTTAATCATGGTATTAAATCACGTGCATTGCACGTGTGTAAAAACTAGTAGAGGAAAATAGGAGGGTTACTTATGATCAGGTCAGTCATATGCAGTTCATTTGCACATGTGCTTTGTTTGAAACTAATGGTGTTGTATGTAGACATATATTGTCGCTAATGATGGCTAGACAAATGGATTCATTACCCGACGATTACATCCTACACCAGTGGACTATACATGCTTGGCATTGTAACATTAGGGTTGGTAATATTGTATTTGGAAGAAACATTACAAGCTGTGAGGAGAAGATTAATTTATTAAAATCTTGGGCTTTAAGAGCAAAATTCAATAATACGCTCGAGCTTGTATTTGATTCAGAAAAGAAGATGCAAAAATTAGATGATGTGCTAACAAATTTCATAGAGTCAATTGAAGAAGACGTTAGAGAAACTCAAGTTCAAATGGAGGATATTCCTTAGTTTACCGCACTCATTTCACATACAATGGAGCACATTCCTCAGATTACAGTTCGTGATCCTGATAAACCTGCAAGGACTAAAGGTCGTCCACGCAATGCTACTAGAATCCAACCAGGTTTAGAAAAAGCACAAGAAAAGAAAGAAAGGAAGAAACGCATATGTAGCAAATGTGGTGAACTCAAACATTATAAAACTAGTTGTAAAGTCAACTTGCAAAGGTACAAAGTTTCAACTTCTATTTCTTGGTTATTTTTAGTTAGGCAATGAATACTTTTGATTTATGAGTGAAATATATGATTTTTTTGTTAACAAGTCTATGTATTAATTGTTACTTGTTTCTTGCTGCAGAGAAAAGGATTGATGAGCTTTACAAGATGACACGTGCATGCTATAGATCTATAGTTCTGGATATTGCATCTCCTGTGTTGTTGATCAAGGAAAATTTATGTAATATGTATTGTCACCTTGTCTGATTGAAGAAGATGTAATTGGCATATTCATTTCTTGTCATCTTGGTTATTTTTATTGACTATTAAATCAAGTCTAATAGTTGCTAATGGTGGTTAGCTATGGTTGTTCATTTTGTTACTATTTCTTGTCATTTTTTGTTACCTTGTGTTGTATCTCTCAGCGTGTTGATATAGTCCAGCTTCTTTCATCCTTTTCTAGCTTCTTTCATCCTTTTCTGGTTTGATGTTGGACGATACTTTAGAGATGTAATGTGCATTTGGTGGATGCTCCTTGAGATTTCATTTGTACATTGATGTTGTTCTTCCGGAACACACTGAACGCTTGAGCACCAAATGGTTAAAATACTATTAGGTAGAAAATAAACGGAAAAGGGGAAATTAGATAGCTTGTTCCTGGATGAAAACGATTAACCTTCTCTAGTATCAAAGAAGAATGTTGCACATTTCCTATGAGATATATTATTGATCTGTGTTGAAGAAGATTAACCACTGCAATTTTCTCTAGATCTTCAATAACATGGTCTAATTCCTGCTCAGTCAAGTACAACATTTGAAGTTACAATGTAAGGGTCAACTGGAAATAAGGGAGTGTAAATGGCGCTGACCAAAACGAGGCAGAATACGCCCTAGTGCATGGTTCCCAACAAAAAATTGGTTGCTAACCAATTAAGAGAAGTATTATAGTATAACGAATTATATATTTATGCCGAGTTCAACATTATGCAGCTGCTTCAATATAAACTCGGTTCAGTTATAACTCTTAGCTTAGAACCTGAGCTCAATCATTTAAGATATAGACATGCTGATAGGAGATTAAAGGAAGCTTGAGCAAATGCCATGTAAAAATAGAATTTTTGCATACTATACATACTACAAAGATACATAATAGATTGAATATCCCAGAAAGTTCTCACAATCACATAATTTTTGCATACTATACATACTACAAAGATACACAATAGAGTGAATATCCAAGAAAGTTCTCACAATCACATAATTTTTGCATACTATACATACTACAAAGATACACAATAGAGTGAACATCCAAGAAAGTTATCACAATCACATAATTTTTTGCAATATAGAAAAAAATAAATACTATAACGATACATACTACAAACACTAATATTGTAAACACTGAACCTAATGCAAAAGCATAGCTGGGGAAAATAGTAGTTCTTGAGCTGGATGTTGAATCAGGTGTCCGGACATTAACAGGTGTATGGCCACGCCTTGAGTTGGATGTTGAATCACGAGCGATGATGTGCTTATCACATTCAATCAAAGCCTCTTCGTACGTTACACCCTTTATTTGCGGCATTTGGGAATTTATCAACTTGTTTTTTGTATTCCTCCCAATGACCAAAAATGTCACATCGTCGACCTTTCTTCACAATATAAAAACTCTTTCTTGCCATGGACCACCTAAAAATTTGTGCTTTAAAAAGAAATTATCAGTAAATTATAAGTGCGGTAGCAAGTACATACATGTTAGGTAAAAATTTGTGCTTTAAAAAGAAATTATCAGTAAATTATAAGTGCGGTAGCAAGTACATACATGTTAGGAAGTTACCTCTTATCTACTGTCTTCCTATCAGTAAATTATAAGTGCGGTAGCAAGTACATACATGTTAGGAAGTTACCTCTTATCTACTGTCTTCCACTCTCATAACAAATTATTATCTGGTTCAAACATATACGAGATTAAAGATGAAAAAAGGAAAAGATATTGAGCATACTTTAACCCATACAGTTTTAAGTGAATGACTAGAATGATCAAGAACTACATTCATCTAAGCGGCCTGATGCTTACCCAAAGTCTAAAGCAAATGACAAAGAAATATGCATGAATTTCCAATGATAATGACTTTAGCAAGGATAATGACCTAACTGAAAAAGGGGGCGAAGAGAATGAATGACTTTAGCAAGGATTTCTACAATGTAAATGACCTCATAAAAAACCTGAAGAAGGGGGGCAGAGGGACCTTGATCTTGGCGGAGTCGGTGTTGTGGCGCGGCGGCTGTGTCATGGCGGAGTCGGTGTCGTGGCGCGACGGCAGTGTCATGGCGCGGCGGCGGTGTCGTAGCAGAGTTTCTACAATGAATGACCTCATAAAAAACCTGAAGAAGGGGGGCAGAGGGACCTTGATCTTGGCGGAGTCGGTGTTGTGGCGCGGCGGCTGTGTCATGGCGGAGTCGGTGTCGTGGCGCGACGGCAGTGTCATGGCGCGGCGGCGGTGTCGTAGCAGAGTCG
>NC_033798.1:94536142-94537120 GCF_001876935.1 Asparagus officinalis
ATATATATATATGTATGCTTGGTAGTGAAGTGACTATTTCTCATCCATTCATTCAATGAGTGACTAAACAAGTGGGACATTTTCAAGTGGGAAAGTTTAAATGTGTGGATGAGCTTGGTAGTGAGGTGACCATTTCTCATCCATTCATTCAATGAGTGACTAAACAAGTGGGACATTTTCAAGTGGGAAAGTTTAAATGTGTGGATGAGAATTGGACACGTCACCACCAAACACCAATTTTGTACTTGGTACCAAGCATACTCATTTTCCTATATATACATGAGAAATACGAGCATGCGTAGTACCAAGTACAAAGTTGGTGTTTGGTAGTAATGTTGTCACTTCTTATCCACACATTTTAAGTTGTCCACTTGAAATTGGTCTCCACATGATTTGGTCATATTATTACTAAGCACCAAACTACCAAGCATACCCATATTCCTTACACACCCACAATGAAATGCAAGTTTCCCATAGGATATTAGATATAAAAATCTGAAGGTCAAAATTGAAACAACCTTAACATAGAAAGAATTAATTATCTCTCTCAAATCGGGTGTTTTACTTTTTTTTCTTATTAGCAATTAATTAACTGGTGGGACCCACTCCTCTTATTTGAAAGATTGAACCCAGATTTTTGTTCCGCTTCCTCTAGAGAATGATCTCTCTATCTGCAAATTATTTGTTTAATTTACTGATTCCTCTTTAATATTGGAGCTCAATTTTTTTAATAAGAAACATCGAGACGAGTTTGGTCCAAACGGAAAATTAATGAATTTTTACATACACGCATTCTTATCGTGGACCGCCCTTGGATATACCTCATAATACGCATAACAAGTACATTCCATGATGAAGCAAGCTTTTTTTTTCCATAAGGGAACCTCACCATAGTGAACCATGGGTAATAAACCCCCAGACGTGGCCAAAAAGCACACCCAGCGCACAGCCACAGATATTCCAAAAAAAAAAAAAAAA
>NC_033798.1:94537130-94539044 GCF_001876935.1 Asparagus officinalis
CTAAAGAGTCCCTATGCATCTACAATCAAAGACGGAGAAATCTTAATTTGTCTGTGAAAAGAATAAGGACCGAAATAAAATAACGCAGACCAATGATTCTCGCTACTGATGGAATAGCCAGAAGTTTTAAGTGTGACTCCTGCAGTGAGATCCCTTGATTTTTTAAGCTCTGGATCAGCCGTGTAATCATTGACTCTTAATGAGGAAATACATCGGTAACAAAAGGACATATTTAAGCCATTAGCAACCTCCACAGAAAAACATGAGCCGTCACAAAATAACTCCAGCAGCTACAAATTATCTGATATTTAAAAGGGTTAGCAACATCAACTTATTCCCCAGTTATATTAACCCATTATCATTTTCTAGTCAAATCAGACACGACCATTAACAAGCATGTTACAAATTACAAGGACGGCCCATGGGGTGCTAGTTTATCAACAAATGAAGTCAGCTGCCAAAGAAGCATCTGGCAATAAGACGAGTCATAGCTCTGGCTCAAAGGCAGTTCATACTCCAGTACGCCTAAGTTACTGATGCCAACTTTGACATGGACCCAGGTGCACAAAGAATCATGAATACACGAACATACAGTTGAATACACCAATGAAATTCACATATACTCTACCTGAGAAAAGTAAAAAAGCTAAGAGAAAAGAAAAACTTCTGCCACCATCACGAACTTACAGTAATCCTAAAAATCTAAGCATACAAGCTACAAACGTCATGTCAGCTGACAATAAAGATGTAGACTGCTTCAGAAAACAGTTTGTCATTGCCACTGCATTTACAATGGATTCACTCAAGCACACATGAAATCGGCAATGAACAGATCATCAGACCCGCATTCAAGCTCATGTTGTAAAGGGAGATCATGCTAGCGGATAAACATTGAAGCTCCATACTTCTTCCCCAGCACACATCTTCTATTTACTCTGTAAACAGAAATACAAGAAGAAAAATTATAAACCAAGAAAGTACGTTCCAATTTTTGAAAGAAAATGGCAAAAAGAATTTTACAGGAGGCTCATCATCAGAATTTTCCTCAACATGTGTCCTGGTTGGATCTGATTTTTCTTCATGCAATGGTTCCTCCAATGACTGTACTGATTTCACTGTAGTCTTATCTTCAGCTTCTAAAGGAGTATTCCCCTTGTGACCTCGATCTGAACAGAAATGAAGAATGAATGACAAAATTTTGAAAGCATTTTGCCAAGGAGGGAAAATAAATTCCCAGCAAGCACAAATAATTTCCAGTTCAATCTAGGTTGTAACTGCATAGAATCTTAAGATAGAACACCACCACAAATTGCAATCCAAGACTCAACAGCTTATTTCCTGACTGAATCTGGACCTGATATATAAGTAATTGTAATTTTGTATTCTTATTAGGACAAGTACCAAGTTTCACAGATCATATTGACGTAGAGACACCACAACATCCTTGTAATTTGCACGTTGTTAGCAGAAAAGGACCAAGCTTATAAGGCAACTGTAGCCATAAAATCTTTCGAAGTAAAAAAAATAACAATAAACAACTATCTAACAACATAATATTATATTTACCAACAAAGGAGAGCAGACAGAGAAAAAGGCTACAATGTCTATTAGAAAACTTTGGAAAGCTTCGGATCATTGATAGCTAGGTGTTTAACATAATGAGTACCTGAACTGACATCATCAACCTCGGAGCCAGAATGAAAATGAGCATCTACTAAATCAGAATCGCCCTTGCCTTCAGCATCACTTCCATCTGTATGACTCTCATTTTTTGATGCCTTTCTACAGTTAAGTTCTGTGCGCTTTTTCAGAGCAGGTTTTCTTCGCCCCCTAGAAAGTACATCACCCATTGCACGGTTCAACAATCAACATAAGAGAGGTTTTACAGATAAAAAACTATAAGAAAATGTACTC
>NC_033798.1:94539054-94570785 GCF_001876935.1 Asparagus officinalis
GTAGGATAAGGTTTCATATACGCATCATTTGCTAAGATAATGTACTGCTTACTTCTTTGCAGAATTCACTTTCTTTCTAGAACTGGATGAGCTACTTTTCTTGTTTATCTTCTGAAATGGCCTGCAGTATCAATCAATTATACAAGAGATACTTAGAACGGATATTATTCCTAAAAAATACATGTAGAAGTTAACGGAGAGCAGGGGAGGCAGAAAGGTGACACCATGACATCTTAACAGAATTGCAATTAACCAAAGTACGATAATGAACAACATAACTTTGTAGATTTTACAAGAAAAGAGCAGAGTAGAGAGGTGATACATTAATTGGAAGAATCGCAAAGGCCGAAGTAGGATGATTAAAGGCAAAGCTTCATGGTTTTTTTTTTCAAAAAGAGAAGCGTAAGTCAGTATACCCGCTAACACACAAAGCAAAAAACAAAACAAAAAAAGACTCAATTTCATGGAGAGCTGCTGGTCTAAAAAGCATGTGAGGTGTTGATCAGCACCACAGAATTTGGCAAATTTTACATAGTTTGCTAATCTAACAATCTGGATGTTCATGTTTCCCCCTTTCTTTGGAGTCCCCAATTGAAATGATCTATTATTCAACCACCACAAGTTAAGCCATTTCTGGATAGATCGGGTGAGATGCAAGCAGAAGTAATGATATGAAAAATATTTCAGCAAGCTCCGCAGAACACAAGCATCTAAAAGTTATTTACAGCTACTTATAAAAGAATGATAAGATTATATATATATAAGGAATAAGAGGACAATACTCACATTTCTTTATGTGATGGTGATTGTTGGAAATTTTGTTGCTGCAACGAGGAATGCTACAATGCATCAGAAAGCATACTGGAACAGCTCCACAGTACACAAATAATAATAATAATAATAATAATAATAATAATAATAATAGCTAAACCTTTTTGGGAATGTCAGAGTTGGCGATAGGTTCCCATTTCTCCTTGTTTAAGTTGAGGACTTCTACATCTCCATCATCATACAATATCTGTGACAAAGTTGGCATCAGTTTTATGAAAGTTCAAAGAAAGTGGGATGAATAATACTGATACCCTACAGACTAATCAATCATAGAAGACATAGTTAACAGAAATCTCCAGCTACTTGTGTTTCATCAAACATTTAAGACCATATCAAGTTTACATTATAGGAAGGGGACTGATAATCGATAAAACCCTTCACAAAGATCCTAACTTGGAAAAGTGTTTGACAAAACAGCATTTAAGTTTATATTATTCAAAATACCTCAAAAAAAAGAAAGCTTTCTCTAAAGATTTTCGATCAAAACTGAAGGTTAAAATCCATATTGTTGAAAAGTCCATATTCATGCACAAAGAAAAACATGAAGTCCTTGAAATAAAAAGAATTGCTTTTTCATGTGCCAATTCTCTGAGCACGAGCATTTGCTGGTGAAATTATAAATTGCCAGTTTGTGTATTCATATATATTAACAATGTAGGCATATGTTAAGGAGTAAAATTAAAAATGTCAGTCAACTTACCATATATTTCTTCTTCCCTGGATCATAAGATTGCACGACACCCTCATAAAACCTGTTAAGAGAATCAGTGAAGTTTATGTATGAGGTAGCTCAATCTTTTTTCTGCATTGCGCATGCACGTGCACGCACACACAAAGCACTAACTCTTTTTGACCATACTCAATGCAGACAAAGATATTATAGGCAGATGGTCAAAACTTGTCAAGGAAATATGTCAAAGGGAGAATGTGACATACGCTTTGTCCAGTGGCCACCAAACTTTTATTCTGGATCCAACAAGCTCTTCATTGTTCAATAGAATCCCATGTGAGGAACACTGCACGGGCTTACAAAAAATCAATTGCAGCTACCATATCCTTAGAATGAGAAAAGAGAAGGTTGACACTTCAAAATTCTGCTAAAAGTTGTCTTATAAACTGAAAAAAAGAATTCATTAGTGCTCAAGAATATAGCAACCAAAAGGTGTATTAACTCTTAATGGTATATCTTCAACAAAGAATATAGAGGCCAAAGGTGTAACTTCCAATAGTATAACTTTCCTACGTCAAAAGGGATATTTAATTTATGTAATTTCATTATAGAGTTCGACATACAAAATGTGTCCGATACTGTTATTTAGCAATTAAATATATTCTTAACACAATTTTGTGGAGTACTTTTCTTAAGGAGGATAAAATAATTGGAGTAAGTGATTAAAACAATAAAGAAAAATGGAGATACTGCAATTTAATTATGTGAGTATTATCATGTCATGATTTAGAATATTATAGAAATAAAAAAGGAAAAAAAAGAAAAAAGGAAATAAAAATTTCTCTTGAAGAACTATAATTTTGATTATATGAGTTCAAATCCTATTCTTATGTTATGATTTAGAATGTTCTAGAAATAAGAAATGAAAAAGAAAGAATGTTCTAGAAATAAGAAATGAAAAAGAAAAAAGTAGGGGAAAAAATCTACGTGTGAATTTACCATTTTACCACCAAATTACTATATGGAGGAGGAAAAATGTCCTTCACTCATCCAACTTTCGCTATCCTCACTATTTTTTTATATACTAGTATTGCAAGTGCAAATGCACACACAACCGTCATTAAAACTTAATTATTCTACTTTTTATATAAAATGAGTCATTTTAACACCCTATGCACTCTTAAATATTTCTAAGATCTTTGTATGATATTTATTCATTTAATGTGATATTTTATCTTAGCTTATTTGAAATTAGTTATGACATAATTATATTGGAATATATTGAAATTCTGATAGTTATTTTTATTGTATTTATTTACATTAAAAAACTTTCATTTATATTTATATCTTTTTATAATATAAAATGTAATAGATATTTAATTAGTAAACTCTATTATATGCATTAGAAAGTTCTAGAACTGAACAAAGAGGGAAAAAAGGAATAAATTTGTCAGAAATGACTAAATTGTCCTCATGTCTTTAGTGAGACGAAGGAGATTTTTCCATGTCCTTCAAACTTTTCCAACCCTCACTAAGTTTTTAATATAGATTAGTACAGATGATGGCCAAGGGATATCTGAAGGTTGTTGTCTGCATGGCAAGGATTGTAAATATGAGCACGTACTTTTACATGTTATATGTTCCACCTGATGCTGTTGTATGTTTGCACTGCTCTAACTTTTCCAACATACCCAGGGAAAAACATTAGAGTGCGTGTAAGCAAGGAACAAACATCAGTGTGTGTGCTGTGTCATGCATGTGTCCAGATACGTTGAGTACCTCTATAAATACATGTTTTTGGTGTGCGCGAGAGTTTGGCTAAGAAATGAGAAATTTGTGAGCTTGTATTATATGAGTCATCTGACTCATAAGCTTGTATGCTTTGATGATAAGTTCAAAACATTGATGCATGGGCCATCTACCAACAAACCAATCAGGCCTCGCTTCTTGTGACAGTCGGAAAGCTTTCAGATCACTCATCTGTCCTACAACAGTCTCATACTCTTTAAGTTTTATCCAGAAGCTCACTCTATCTGAGGCCTGGAAGCTTGTTGATATCCTGTTTGGGACTGTACCACACACACCCAACCATCCTAACATGCAGCAGTTGAATACTTCAAACTTAATTGAGAAGCATGTGCCGATCTCTAACAAGTTAAAGCTAATTGATTATAAAATGAAAACTTCCAGAAGCAAGTGCTAACCAGTCAGGCCAGACCAACTACAATCATTCTGTCAGCCAATAAATAGTTGCCTATTGCACTTTGGCGTGGAAATTAGTTGTCATGAGACAGATTGCGCTATTTACTAGAAAACCAGTTATTTTAGGACTTCAACACTTCTCATAATGAATCCACCTGCAGCAGTTCAATACTCTTTTGTTTGGTCCAAAAGCAGAGGTTGACTTCCAATAAATCAAGCCTGAGTAGTAGAAAAATCAAATCAAAACCTTGTAGCCATAGGTAACTGGTGAGGACCGACGAGTTCCAATTATTCAGTAAATGGGACAAAAAGTACAGCTATTGCTATGGGCTATATATATTACATTTGCAATTTTACTCACCAATTTGTTCAAATTAATATATCTATGCGCATAAGGAATGCAAACATTGTAATACAACAAAGTTTTTTGGTGATCAAGGTAGAAAACTAAAAAGAATAAAGTAAAAAGAACTATAGCACGTGGTGGAAGAAACATGGTATCAGGATCAAAATTGACCTAATAGGCATAGTGACAAATAACTGTCCAAATCAAATTTTATACAGGTTTTAAAATTAAATGTGGCTCCTGAAAATTAAAATAAATAGTTTCGTATATCTAATAAATAAGTAGATTAAGAAAAAAAGCAAATAAGCTACTATAAACTCAGTGGAAGTAGAAACAAATTGAACTTTGAAACATACCTTTTCCAAACCAGAAATGCTTCTGACTTTTCTCTTCTTAAGAGAACCCTTAGAGCTTTCTGAGCTTCCAATTTCCTTATCAGTGACTCCTAAGATGGCTGATTTCTGCGAACCCAAAGGTGATTAGACCTGCATTTGGTATTCTTAAATCATCTATTAATACAAAGGTGAGATTACCTCTTCATTTTTTATGATAGCTTCTTTGGTCTTTGGTTCAACATAATTCCTACTTGAAGTGCTTTTGATTGTTGGCAAGTGCGAAACCAACAAGTCTGGATTGGAAGATTCAACATCCTCCATCAACAACTTTTGCGCAGAGGATAAGCCCTTCTTCTTGTCCACATTATTAGCACGTGAATAGGATAGAACTCTGCTTCCATTCTCGCCTTTGGCGCTTTTAGATGGAGACCTCTGCACTTTAGCTGACCTTTTGCGCTTTGGAGTCGGCGCGTTGAGCAAAGCAATGCCATTGGTTTCCTTCCGTTTACGAGATACTGAAGCTCCCTCCTCGTCATTATCTATACTCATACGTTGACTTTCTGAAGAGTCATTGTCTTTGGTTAACTCACCTATTTGCCTGCTCTTTTCACTTTTCATGTTGTCCAGGTTTATTTCCCTTACTACTCCTAAGACATCAAAATCATTTTCTGGCTTTTTTGTTTCAGAAGGTGAAGCTTGCCTTTTCAACCTTTTCTTTTTTTTCACTCCTTGTGACTTAAGAAGTTTCATCAACTTCCCTAATGGCATTTCATTACCATCTGCATCTTTCTCTTCTAAGATCATTTCATCCTTGTCTGCACCTGATACGCTCTGAATTTCAACAAAACGATAATCCAGTGAATAGAATCCTAAAATACAAATTGAATCCAAAAAACACCAAGCCCCATGCACATACACAAATCAAGAAGCACATGATCTCATGCTTTTGACCACACAGAAATATAACAGAAGCAGATAGTATAATTATTTGCTCTAAAAAACATAGTTTGTAAAAAAATTATTCATACCGGTTCTTTATCCTCGAGCTTAAGTGCTTCAAAATGGGCTAGGACACTCTCATTCCCCAACCAAGACTGATCATCGTTGCCCTAGAAGAAATAAACCATGAATATATGCACATGTGATCTCTCCTAGAACAAATGAACTATGAATATATACAGAAACTATCTTAAAACCATGAATATATACAGAAACGATTTCTGGGTGTGACACTTATAAGGTACAAATTCAAAACTTAACAACTTCATATCTTTAGTTATTCAAACAGCAGAACATGCATGCTGGTAAAGCTTTAAGTTAATAGATAGCTTGAGATGCAGAATATTTTGCAATTTTGATGTGAAAAAAGAGTTATTCAACACCAAAGGGCTTGTTTGGCAACTCACCCACTAACTTGGATAAGAGTATTTAACTTGGACGAGGACTTAATACGTGTTTGGCAAAAGCTTGTATAAGATCGGACTAGTCTTTTTTAGTTCAAAAAAGAGGCCCTTATCTAGCTCATCTTTGGACCACCGCCACCTTTTGGTTCAACCCTAACCCGGTGGCCTTAACCGGATTAGTGTGAAGTTGCCAAACACACCCAAAGATTTGCTACAAAGCGTAAAATTATTGTGGGACATTTTATATTCCAATCAAGAATAAATATACTAAAATGTATTATTCCACTTTTCTTGCATCACTGAAAAAGAAGCATATTAAAAATTATCTGTCAATCATGATTTCTCTTAACAATCAACAGTGAACCAATAAAACACATTACTGAACAGCAACATGCCATATACATCATCGTTAACAACTAAGCAGTTTACTGGATCCACGGCAGTCTAGAAAAACAAGAGTATGAATTTATTAAAATGATAATATAATTAATGCGAGTATGGCAATCATTATTACATGGATATACAAGGAGGCAAATCTTCCATGCATCACAGCAAAGAACAAAATGCTACAATTTACACATAAAAAAGAATAGCTGTAATATGAAAAACACTATTCATCATAACAAAGCCGTGTTTTGATTATTTGGAAACAATAGGCAGATGAGAAAAATAAAAGCTGTCTTCTTGTCTAATATATTTCAGAAACCTGTTCTGACATTGTAACCACATGCTTCGACTTAGTGTTTGTTCAGGCTAAAGGAGTTCAAAGGAAAAAAAATTCCCCCCACCCCAACAAATAAATAAATAAATAGAAGAACCTGAACAAGTAGGTTCTACATTAGAACTACTTCATATGAAACCCAGTTACACCCCTACACCCAAAGCAGAATTTTACGCTGTTCTTTGTTTTGATTACTAGGTTTAACTTGTGTTTCCTCATATGCTCCATAAAGCACTATTTATCCTAGTTAGCTTGAACACGTTGTGCCAGTGAAAGCATAATAATTAGCTGCTTCAAGATCATGTTACATTTAAGGCAAGAAAATTTTCATTCTTCACAAAAGCTACAGAAAATAATACTAATTTTCATTCTTCACAAAAGCTACAGAAAATAATACTAAGTACTGATCCCATAAGACCTTTTTAGCAATCAAGCATTCTCCACATTTCTATTGACAACCTCATTTGTTCATTAGCAGAGGATATAAACGGGTTCTTCAAGTGTTGGGGATTGGATTTGTTGAAAATTTTAAACTTGAAGTAGATCATCAGGTTTTTAGCAACAAGGAATAGAGACTTTCATTTGTTGATGTGCTACATCCTGACTGTGGATCATCAATATATACTCTTCACAAGCTGATTCAATTAACTTGTAAAATTTCCCTCCTTGTCATCAGAACTACCTCCTTTAGCGCAATTCTAATTTTCATCTCCCTTCCCTCATTTTCTAAAACCTTTCTTAACTTCCTAAAACCTGTACTCATACATAATTCAGGTCACATGCCCAACATTGTATATCTGCTTAATGATTTATTAAGTGTTAGCTGAACATCTTCTACGCTTCTTTCATTCTTTGAGGCAAAGTGTGCCCCAGCAACTATTTCATTGCATCGCACCACATTGGTAAGATTACATTAGAGCAGCATTAAAACTAAGAACATCATGTATTGTTATCCCATTGAAAAAAAAAAACATTCTTTTCTAGAATAATAAAAATAACAAACCAGAATCATCTAATATATTTAAATCACTTTCAGGAATTTATTAGCATATAGAGTAAGAAATTGTTTCGATGTAATATACTAACCGCAGACTTTTCACCCTCCTTAACAGGCTTATACAGATTAGGCGGAAGAGTTAGTGAAGTAGCCATTCCTGAAATATCAGACTGGTCATTGACTAGTCTTTTTGCCATTGATAGGCCCAGATCACATATAGCATATGAAACCTGTGTATTTAATAAGCACGTAGACAAGTTACAAGGCCATGCTGACAACTAGTATAAGAAAAAGACACAAATAAAAATATAAAATCCATGTCTAGCTCACAGGAACTACACGAACTGAAATGCATAATTAACAAACATGACAACGGATTTGGTTGTCCTACCAATTTCCTACCTTTGACTTTGCACTGTCAACCGCATCTTCTGAGCACTTAATGCTATGGAAGATAGATACTACTTTTATATAGTTCTCCCTCTTGCTGGGATCGCCTCCAAATTGTCCACCTTCATCCCCATGTAACAGTAAAGACAACAAGAGATGCAGACGCCTGGATGATAGAGAAAATTAGCACCAAAACAAAAGTGGCCTTGCATGACACTTTCAATTTCTACAACCACAAGCATCTCTACTCGTATTGATCACCGCAAAGAGTGAGGCTGCTTACTGAGTCACAGACGACTTAACCTCTTCTTACTTTTTGCTTTGTGAGCATCTGTGAGGGTGTGCAGGAGAGGGGCCAGTGTTTGATTAAATATAATCTCAATTATGTAATTTGAAATAACTGTACGGCAAGTGTAGGACATGCATTCATGAAGCATCCGACAAGTTTCCTAAATTTAAAAATATATTTAATAATTGAGGACATGTTTGAGAAGTCCGGAACATATGTCCAAGGACTACCCAAGAAGGTGATAAATGTGTCTTTGCTCAATAGCTTATAAGAACAAGCGTATGTGTGTATAACTCCTCCAGTTCTCCCTACTAAACAGGTTTTGAAGATCCTAGTACGTGGGGGATATTTTAAAACTTCTTATGCAGAGTGACACGATGTGAATTATGATCTTAATAATTATCTAGAAAGTGACCACAAGATGACAAATACAATCATATACTTGCTCAATCCACATATTAGACTGGCATTTGAAAAATTGTTGAGCTCATGCCAAATCCGCAAACAATAATGTTGAGAAAGAACCCAAACCAACAGCTAAATTGGGCAATACATAGATAGCCAGCTTAGGATGAGATATCAACTCATAAACATTTACCATCCTCCCACTACATGGTGATATCACCACACTGCGAAATAAACCATGTACCTCCAAGACAAAAGGAAAGCAATTAACAGGTAAATGCATAAAGCTCACTTTCACTGACTAAAATATCATATTGAGGCTCTAACCCTTCAAAGGAGACTCCATCGGTCTACACAAAAGGGGGGAAAAGTTTCAATAGAAATAGTAAACAATGTTAAAAAATTCTAGGTTCTGAAAGGAATGAAAAGACGGAAAATGAAGACGTGACTCAAAATATGAATATGAGAATTCACTGCATGAAGGGGGTTACAACAGTAGGCCATCTTGATGATTAGACACATAATCTAGGGGAAATATATGAACCAATATAAAGCCCATCCCTTTCACAGAGACGGATTCTTGTCCAGTAGATGAGGAAGCGCTAAAAACTACTTAAGAGTCACCAATAACACCATAAAGAGGAGATTGACTTAAAATGAGGACATGCATCAGACCAGATTCCCTAGAGCTATTATGACAAAGGAAAATAATTGTTCCTCATCAATCAAACAAAGCCAAGTAACATAAGAAATAAACTCTGGTATGTTAAGAATTAAGAATAATTCGATCTACATATTAGATAATATGGAACATGAGTTCACAGTAAATGGGCATATGCTGTGCAAAGAATAGCATATTATGCAAGCTCCGCATCAAAAAGGGAGATGAAAAATTAAACAAAACCAATGTAAAAAAGAAAGAAGCACATGGACCATTATCGATATAATAAGTTCCTCTTTCAGGAGACTTGCAACCAACAAATAAATTGAGTTCAATAATAGAGTACATACCAGTAAAATGGTTCAAATACTTTAAGATCTCTGCGCTCATCAATACTAGGAAAGGAAGGATGGTGTGCGAGAGCATGGACCAAATATACAAGAATACATTCTGGATAAGCTACCGTTGAGTTTCCATCACTTTGCATAGAAAGCTGTCGCACCTTAGCTTGCTGACAAACTTGAATTATTTCAAGTAGATTATGTTTCCCCTGGAAATTTTAAATAATGTAGAAAAAGAAATATTCTCAATGAAAAAGCAAATGCAAACAACAGGGCTAAGAATGAACAGACTAGTTTCATCATAATGCTAAAAAATAATATCAACCTCTGTATATTCAGGTGAGCGGAATTGGTTGATGTTTAACAAGAAGGCACAAGCATACTTTGCATCCAAGAGTCGTTCTTTAATATATCTCTGCACTTTGCTGATGAAGACTTTCCTAGACTGAGCATAAGTGTCCTACAAATTAAGAAAAAACAGTAAGCATACTCACGTAGACCAAGTAACTTCTAAATTTGATTTAGCTGTAGGAAGCTAAAAGTTATGAACTTTCATTTTGTAAGTGAGTGCTAATTAACATTAAGGTCCTGAAGCTTAATGGAACAGTTAAGGTTTGACATGAAATCTTCTAGATTCTAGTGAATTTTACTAAGTGAATAACCTAAAAGTCAGGGATGAATACTTGAATCCTGTGATATTCACATTTTTTTATTGCCTTCTTTGTTATCACTAGTTATTGGTTATCTTAGGATTCTAGTATACTTCACACTAGGCACTCTCTGAAATATAAAATAATATAACGAAATATAGGTTATTCAACTTCATTTACTCCTATTTTGTTGTAAATATTAGTCACCCTCACACCTTGTACAGGCCCAACACTGAAATCTATAGCTATATCCAAGCAATGTAGATGTGGCCATGTGGGTGTCTCTGTATGTGTGTAAACTGCGTGTGCGTGCGTGTATGGAGAGGGAGGGAGGGAGGGAGGGATAGTGTACCTCTGAAAAAGAGAGAGGGGGGAGAGGGGGGGGAGAGAGAGAGGGACGGAGGAATAATGTACCTCTGAAATTCTCAGGGTCATATAGAATACATCAATAGGTATTTTATGGTCCCATTGTCTTGACAACCGAAGAACAGCTTTAGCTGAAGCTAGTCGCATATGCGCCTTGTCTACAGCACTGGAAAGCAGAATGCAATAGTAAAAATCTTAGCAAGTGAAGCACCAGATGTAAATCCTGTCTGCAAAGTCAAGTCAAAGCACTATGTAATGGCAAGTCAAAAATACTAGATCCCCATCAATACCTTGATTCCATATCTTCTGAAATGTCACCGAAAGAAAGAATGTTTTTCAGGATTTCCATAACCCTTTCAATCCCTGGTCGCTGATGAGCATCTCTGACAGGTAAGTAGCTTTTCACCAATGTTTTGATGCCAAATATCTGCGATATAAGAAAATAATATTGAAGGTTCAAGGGTTGTCAAGGTTGACCGTCTTTTTGTTCGGTTTCTGTCTCATATCCAGTTAAAAGCATCCACATTAAGAGCGGATGGTGTTAATATTTAATCCACATTGGAAATAAAGCGGAAAAAAAAAGAATAATAACAAGACAGTCAAAATTGTCACAATATAATATTCAAGTCCACAGTAACAAGCTTCATTCGCTAACAACAAATTGGTATCAGACCCCAAGGTGGAAGATTTTGATAAGGTCAAGCATAGGGCGGTACATCAGTGCATTTGGGTTACAAGTTTTGTGACTTGGTAATAGCTAATAATACTTCGAGATGGTTAGCCATAAACCCAATACAATCATAATTATTCTCTCCAAATCTGGTTCCAAAATGTAAAAGATTATACAGTATTACGTACAAAGTTGGTTGAGATGGATTATAATATAACGTGAAGAGTAAGGGAACTCATGCATCGTCAAAGATAAAGAAGGGGGGCATAATTAGAGAACACTCCATGGTGTCCAGGACTCATCAGATATGAGCCAAGGTCAAAATTGTTGGTTTTGTGTTGCTCCCAACTAAAAGCATCCTAATAGAGTTTAAAAAAAGCACTTTAATAGACGAAGGGAATTAAAGGTTTGTTCCACATAGGAAATAAAGTGGGAAATCAAACATATCATTTGTGGCTGAGGTCCAGAACATAGTGGGTCAACCTTTTGGGTCAAAGTGGTCACAGTCAATTACCATTATTTCACAGGTACGAACTTCACGGGTACAAGTTCATTTTGCCACAGCATTGTTCTTGTTGTTATTGATGATGGTTGGGAGAGGGGGTTGGGTGGTGATGGTGGTAGCCGGTGCACAGGCTGGGTGGGGGAAGGGGATACACATCAAATAAATAATTTTGTATCAAGTAGAATCAATCATTTCAGAACAGTTACCAATACTGACCTTTAACAAACAAAGTTCAGTCCTGTTCGATTCAAATTTCTTCATAGGAACTTCTTTTACCTTCTGAAAAAAAATGAAATATTAACATGACTGATGTCAATTTCAAGGAATAAAAAATTGTTTGAGGAAAGGCATACATTACTGCATTCCAGAATTTTGTGCTTTATGAAACCAAAAATTTCATCCTCCCTAGTCTCAAAAATTGGTGTGGCAATTTGTGCTATGCATCCAAGTGACTGCAATATGGCTGGCAAATGTGTAATGTGTTCTCTCTTCCAATATATCCACTAGCCTCTGTCAATCAAATAATAGATCTCACTGTAAGTACATCATCTAGGAAGTTTAAAGAGACATTCTTTGAAAGTTAAGAATGAACATATAATTGACTTTTGAACTATGATCATATCTACCTTGTAGAGAACGGAGAGTGACTTGAGACCGTCATCCTTGGTAATAGCTCCCAGTGCATGCACAGAGTACTTAGCCTGCTTCCGAGTGCCCTCTAGACACAGTCTTTCTAATAATAGGTCAACTGAACTGAAAACAAGAAATTGAAAATGTCAGAATAGAATATGAACCAACAACTAGTGCCTATATTTTGCATCTATTTTTTTTATGGCTGCACCTTGATGTAGTCGCCAGCTGTTCACGAATGGTTCCTCCAGCCTTTGACAAAACATGAGCCACACCTTCTTTAATTATTTCATTGTCCTCTTTAAGAAGATTAACTAGATTCTCTTCAAATCCAGCCAATAGATGAGGAGAAAAACACGCAATTATCTGTGATTAGGTGCATTCAAAAATTTTCAGAACATTGAAAACCACTTAAATAATGTAGAACTGAGAATAAAGTAGAAATCTGAAATGCAGAAGAGAGTAAGAACATAATATAGCAATGATGAGCTTCAAGGCTGCTGCACATGGTGCTGACAAAGGGCCTTTATCACATAAAGAACAGTTTACAGTGGCTTTAACCAGTCAAGATCAAAATGTAACTAGAAAAATATCATAAATACCACAGCCTGAACATGATTTAAGTTCGTAAAATAGTGACAATGTAAAAGGGGACTAATTTTGAGTGAAAACTTTTCGAAAATCCTAAAAGATATGATCTTGCAAGAATTCTTCTGAACTCAATAAATATATATGGAATCTCCAACATTATTTAACTTCAAATTGGATATGCTCTTTAAGGAGTAAGAAGTTGGAGATGATAAAATGAACATAAAAAAGTTAATAATGACTCTTTATGCCACACACGCACACATACACATGTATGTGTGTGTGTGTGTCTATATATATATATGTTAAGTTGAGATTTGTGTTGTCATGTGATACATATCAAAGCACAAAGCTCAAAGATAACCTTGATGGGTATCACATGCCAACATGAATCTCAAATCTAATGGATAACAATTCTCAAAGCAAATCTAATGGATAAAAAGGTTAGTGGATAGAGCCCTCAATCAATTTAAGTTTATTCTAGCTCTACTACACACGCACATATATATAAGACATATTATTGATGTTCTCAAAACTAAGTCAAAAATCAAATGTGTGATTGATTCAAAATTCGCTAGTTTGTAATTTTGTTACATTATTTTTTTCTTAGTTGCATTATTTATTTATTTTCTTAACCAGGAATCTGATTGTTCATGTAGCTATTATTTAATATATCTTTCCATAATAACTGAGATGTTTACTCATAACATTCTAACCTTAAAGGTTCATGATCTTACAACTTTTAGTCATTCTAATCTAAAGATTCATTCTCCAAATGATGGGCATTAACAAACATGTATAATTTTATTGTAAATGTATTCACGACAACGTGTGATCAGAAGTGTTAGGATTTACTGTATCCCAGTACTCACCTTTCCTTGTATATATTGGTGCGTTGTTTGTGTGCTCATATGACTTTTGTCATGCACAGGTCAAGTTTTTCAACTTTTTCAAATTAAAAAAATATCATGTTGCAAATAGACATATCATTTGGTATCTTATCCATATCCCTTGTCTACATCAATGCTTCACAGGTCACCATAATTAATTAACCTTTTTCCTCCTTGATGGGTTTGAGTATCAAGTACATCTACCAATTAGATCAAACTTCTATCAAACCACAAACAACTGGATGCAAACACCATATGAGATAACTGTGTCCATATGAAGGTCACTACAAAAAATAAGAACGGTCCGCGTGTAAGGAAAGGACAAATGGTGCCTATTAAACTGAAACTTAGGCAATCATGGAGCGAAGGCTTCAAAATTCTTCTCAAAGAAAGCTCAGAGGATGAAGGGAGCCAAGAAGATTGTCTCAAGAAATATGATATAAGCAAACGAGGAAAAAAAACTGGAAAGTGCTTCATATTCCCGTGGTTTTAGCTTACAACACCAAAGTACAAATCTGAGCTCAAGAACACCAGTGCAAATTTTCAAGCCAACTCTCTGAGTATATCCCTTTGAACTTAAAGAGCCCAGTCATGAAGGAAACCTTCAAACATATGATTACAAATAACTTGTTACTGCCATACCAGCATTCTTACGATCTGGGCTCAGATCACTGTTAGAACCACAAACAGGTAAGTTTACAGTCCTGCTACGACAAGTATAAATTCTTAGATGCGACATATTGCCTCACTTCCAATTGTAGGCCAGAAAGGGGGAAAAAGTAAAGTGTAAGTATCATGCTTTGCCGCGAAGACTGTCACGGGTCACCTAGGCCACCAGGTTTTCCTAGGCAACCCCTGGGGCAGAAAAGTTAGCGCATCTGCTAGCATATTGCATCTCAAAATTTCATAATTTACTCTTTTCTCTAACAAACACTTTTCTGTTTGATAATGAAAACATAAAGTTATTTAACCAACATACTATTTAATCAAATTCCTGTGACATGTTGTTTAACATTTTTTTGTAGGAAATTTATATGTATCTTTTTTTACTTTGGGAAAGTTGTATTGTTCATTTGATAAATATATCCACTGCCTATCATCTTTACTTCAAGTGTTGATAATCACTTTAACAATGATTTGCATAAGGTAGAGAGGGTCCACTGCTTTTGACCGTTTAGTCATCCGCATGCCTTAGCACAGAATCAAAAGTAAAACAAATCAACTTAAGAATCAAACTGCATATATTGATGTCAAGCAGACAAACAGACAAATATGCTGCACATAAAATGAATTTCACCTTCACCCAACTCTTTTTGAAATTCTATCCTAGGTGGGAGTGTGAACATGGAAATTCAGCATATGAATCATAAAGAATGTTGATGAGCTTCATCTACAAATACATCTAAAATCTTGTTCATGGATATGAGGAACCTTTCAATAAATAGAATAGAATAGCAAACTTTACCGCAAGTAGACTCATGCACGATGATATAAACTGAACATCTCCAGCAGACTTTTGTGCAGAAGCCACCGTAATTATTTCCTTGACATAGTCCTTGTTGAAGAGAAGATATGAGCATTTTGTTGAAAGCATGCCCATAAAATCATGAAGTGGGTGTTTATCTCCAAGTATCTTAAGCAAGTCATCCTGTAAATAAAAAGGCCACTGGAATAAAATCACAAGCAAACACTCCTATATCCAGCTGAACACAGACATTTTCTTGAAAGAGAATGTAATTCCTAAAGAACTAATGAAGCAACCCTCAGTAAAAAAAACAAACTATCTCACAATAATACTACTGCTGAGAACTTTAAAGGTGGTTATGAAAATTAAAAGTGTATACCCGACGTGACCATGCTTGATGAAAACTAGTGCAAGGATCAAGGAGAGTTGTCAACATTTTCCATATATTCACATCTTTCAATTGATTGAGAATCTGAAAACCCTCCTCAGCCTTTGTAGATTCACTGAATAACCGAGACATATTCCGAAAGCAAACAGAAACCCTTTTTTGAAGTTCAGGGGCATTTTCCTGCTTTTCAGCAATACTGATTGGTAATATATTCTGAAAACATGTGACCAGTACTTGCAAAATCATACATTAGCGAACCTGGTATGTCTGTCTAAGAGACAGATACTTCTGGAATTCTTGCTGTAACCTGCAATCCAACAGGAAATGACCTGAAAATCCGTGCAGAGCCTATCAAAATCTAGCAACTGAAAAGGAAGAGCACAGCCATGAATCGGGGAGAAAGGAAGAAATATAGGCAAACCTTTGCTTCTGCACAAGAACCTGCTCAAGGGCCTTCACTTCTACTTTGTCAAACACCAAAAATGCTGTTGCCCAATGTTTTAGTCTATTGTTGATTGAGAATTCAGGTGGAAACAGAAAACCAGATAATATAAGTTCAATCCCTTCAGGTCTGCAGAAAAATTCCGCATATGCTGTCAGAAGCAAGTTTTTTACGAGGAAAACCTAGAACCAAGTATTCATAAATGAAAATTTAATTGCATAATACACAAATTATTTTCCAAATGTCTTGATGAACACCTCAAGGACAAGTAGCATAAGCTGGAGTCCTTGGCATGGCACCTAAGGCATACACGCCAAAGCAAGTCACTTGCTTATTTTACCAGTATCTATATCCCCTCTAATATTACCGTAGGACAGAAGCACAAGAAAAATAAAGGGAAAAGACCAAAAGAAAGGCAAACATCAAGGTTAGCACCACCTTAATAATATTGGCCAACAAAAATCCTGACAAAAACGCAATACAGAGACCTGTAAGATCTTCTCAAGGTGAGTGAACCTTTCACAAGCACTAATCCTGATCTGTCAGGGTTAATATCTTCACAAGAGAAGTATCAGCAAGCTATTGGATGCAAATACAGTTCAATATGTTACTATATCCAGATCCGGGTGACCATAGGACTATGAAAATTAAAAATTGATTTAAATATGGTATGCCTTACTGGAATTATACGCTGCATGAAAAAGAAAGAAAACCAATCGCCTGACAGTAATAGATTCCTTCTGACGAAGAAAATATTTTCTACATACTGATCTACTGGATTATTTGAAGGGAAAAAGAAAAGCTCAATAACCGATGACCAAACAGGACACTGTTAATTTAATAGTTTTAATGTGATACATAAAAGGGCGGCCCAATGGACAAGGATCCCACCATTGTAGGCTCTGAAGTAAGGTCAGATGTACGCACCCTCACCCCAGCATGTGGAGAGGATGGTAATCTAATAGTTCTAATATAATACGTAGTAGTAATAATCAAGGTTATAAATATTGGATATCTAGGAAATATCGGATATCAGGGAAATATCGGATGGCAAACTCCATATCAGATTGCGGATATCGGGGAGATATCTGAGACATGTGGTATATATCGAAATGCCATAACGGACGCTTCATATATAGTATAATGCACTAAAATGTAATCTCAACATACTTAATGAAATCTAAGCATGTGGAGAGTTATATGAAGATTGCTGAAGAAAAGAAATTATTCAAGGTTAATAAATAAGATGACAAAAAACATCATCTTTAGTTGTCAAGACTTCAGGTGCTTAAAGTCACAAATGTATTTCTTTTTTATATGCTTGCAAAGTCAACCAAATTCCCCAGGGCAGTTGCATGCAAGGAAACTTTTTTAGCATACAAAACATCAGCTTATAACTAGTAATGTAACAGTAAATCATGCAAGTACTGTAAGAAGATACATTCATGATCATCAAAAACAACAGAGGAAAGTCATACAAATATTAAATTGATAAAATCATCATATCCTGCACATTTCCGGAGTGCTTCTTACCTGAAATCTTTGTCATATAAGCATCTCAATATCCTCCCAGGAATCCACTCAAGTTCATCAACACTGGTTGAACCACCAGCGCTCTTCAAGCAATAAAATCTGTATAGATCGGCCAGCTTCTCCATAGTGAATCTTTTTACAGATAGCTGACAAAAAATCAAACATGAGGTTGATAATTTTTTAAAGAGAGTAACAAATGGGATACTGAGAAGAGTATATATGCACAAACAGATTTATCTCGAAGGCGCTCCGCCACTAGCCTAATAGTCTCAGCTGGAACAATTTTCAACGAATGGCAGGCATTGTCGCATATTGCATCAACAACTTGTTCCCGAACATTTTCATTATAGTCCAACAAACGGTCGCTGAGAGCCTCTGGAAATATTCATCATATACATGTGATTAATTCTGGATGAACATTTAATCTGCTAAAGCATCAGGATTATTCTAATTTAACACTGACTCCTTACTAATGATTGAAGGAGCCTCAGGTCGGGAAGGATTTGAAATCAGACAATTCTTCAAGTGGCCAATAACAGAAATACGAACTTCTACAGCTCTGTCAGTCAACCTTTTCAGAAATTCAGAGAATAGTGGCTGAAAAGATTCAGATATAGGAAGTCCTGGTAAAGCAAAGAGTTCACCAAGAAGTTGTACTGCTTTTAGTCGGACATCTAATGCATCTGCCTACAGTTGCACAAATTGGGGTCAGAATCATTATGATTTCCTTTACTTAATTACAATACTTTTAATAATGCTGAGAATTCCTTCATGTAATTACAATACCTTTAATAATGTTGAGAATCATTATGTGAAGGTAATAGTCAAGAATATTATAAACGAATGAAGGACTAGAATAGTACATGAGAGACAGAATGTAGGCTTGATAGGCCTTTGATTCTTTTTAATCAACAACATAAACCACAGGTGTAGAGCTCATGAGCTGTCTCAAGGGGAATTCTTAATATGTTTTTCTTTTCTTTTCATTAAAGCATATCAGTCTCCAATATATTTGATTATTCCATCACAATATGATTAACTGAATATTCCCCCTACAACACAAATAAAGAAGGAAAAGAAGGGGGAGAAGCACAGAAAAGGGAAAAAGGAAAGACAAAAGAATAAAAACAATGATTCTTTGTTAGATATATGAAAAAATAACACGGTTTCCAAACTATACCTTTTTCTTTCACCAACTGATAAGGTTTGCCAAGAATACAGCATTTCCCCGGCTTATTCAAGACTCATATGAAAGTGTCAGTTCACTAACTATTATCAGATGTAAACATAATGAATAACAAAAGTACAATCTTATTTTTAAGATGGTCAAAACTAAGAACCAGTTTCATGATTTTGAAGAAAAAAGAACGATGAATGAAAAAAAAAGGCAAACACTCATGATATAAATTCAGAAGTCTTATATCGCCTAGAAAAAATATAATCAACAACTTCCATAATGTAAAATTAGTAATTAGAGAGTGTGACTAGTAAAGATTTCAAAGAAAATAAGGAAGCTGGTGCTCGACTTGAGTTGGCATGCCAATTCATGAGAACTGATAGCTTAGAAAATATAGTAACAATGCCAACGATGAGCAATACCGTGTAATTTATTGCACGCACAAGAGAAGGTAATAAACTAACAAAGCCAAAAAACAGTAATATGGAGTTCTTACCAACAACTCTCCCGTAATGTATGGAACGATTCCATAAAGGATCTGCGGAGCACTCTGATAAACATCATAAATGACTTCATGATAATCAATTGTGTTATCTACAGAGGTGCTATCACCCGATAACGATGATACAAGAAACTGTTTTATGCAAGGTTCAAGACTTCCAGCACACTCTTTAATAACATCCATAGCAAGCCTCCTCGCAGCCAGAGAAAAATCCTATTGCATTGAGTTTCAAGAAAACAATAAAATCAAAAGAATGCACACAAAATCAAAGTATTAAAAACGATATGTATTGAAGAACAGAAGAATGATGGGTGATCCAGGGAAAAAAAAAAGACTCACAGTTCTCTTTCGACCTAAAGGTGACAGTATGGTACTCAACAGATTATCGTGTATATCTTCACTCTCATCAAGAATAAGGACCATGATCTTTTGCATTGACGCAAGGACATTTTTTGGATGATCATCACTGCAGCAATCAAAGTTGAGCAATTCATATATTCAAATATGTGCTTGCTTAAGGAAGCAAAAAATTTAAAAAAAAGAGTCTCATCTATCTGCAACTATTCCTAAATGAAATCAGTCACAAATAAATACAACAAAAGAAAACATCAATCATAATCCACTAGAGAAGGATGTAGCCTATCAATGTCAAATGAAATCTTATATTCAACATAAACTACAGTGGAATAGCATCTGAATACCACAGTTTTATTTGTCATGCGGCAAAGGTAACTTAGGGATATATAGACTTATGAAGTTACTGGGTGAAGGTAGCAGTGATTTGTTGGTCTAAAAAGAGAGCATTACAGATGATTCACTATGCTGAATATTTGAAAATGAAAGCTCTTATGGAACTACAAAAACTCCAGTACGAATAAATGGAAACCTCACTCCGCTAAATGAAAAAGATATTTTCAAACTTCTCATTTACATAGCTCATGTAACCATTAAACTCCACTAAAAAGAAGTCTCCATCCGAGAAATCGGTTCAGACCAATAGCACCCCCTTAGTTCAAAAACAAATCATGCCCAGACCCTTAAACTATGCATGGTTCAAACATGAACTTGATTTAACACTATGCATTTTGTGTTAGAAAACTAGAAACTAAAGGCTGTAAAATGTATCCCCGAGAATCATGTACTGTACTTTTCAGCAATTGGAAAGTATTGTGCATATCGGTCTGCAGCAGGCACCCTCTGGAGAACAGAGAAAACAAGAAACCCTCAACGACCGCCCAATTTATAAAGCATAGGCTCAAGAATCACTTTACTTAAGATAAAGTTGGAACCTTCACAAGGTTGGTTAAAGATATGATCACCAAAGGTGGAACATAAAGGATGCATCTCTAGAAACTAAATGAGTCTCTAAATCTAAAGGTGCTGCCTGCCAAAAAAACTCAAGTTCACAAATTAACTAGGCATTCCCATCACATATGAGAGACAAAAGCAAATATAAAAAAGTTCTACATCTCTGTAATTTGAATATACGTACCTAATAACAGCAAAAAATGTACTGAACATTTCGCTAATAAGATCATCGCATTCGAGATCCAACATCACGACATATGATCTGTATCTTGCAAATGACTCCAAAATAACAACCCTCCTTCCAAATGATGGACTGTTAATATCACTTAATCCACTAAACGTGCTTACAATCAAATGAAAAATGTCCTGCAGGAGAACACATTCAGAAGCGAGCACATAATAAACAAATATTATAGTGTGCAAAGACTGTCATTTAATATGTCCATAAGAGTATTGATACAATAATATTCTTGAAAGGTAAAGGTACCCTTAGAACATCATCGCTGAAAGGAGCTTCTGGTGCAGTTATCCTCGTGATTTCACAAATGCATGTTGCTAACAGAACTTTGACATCCCTGTCTTGATGCTTCAGCAACCCTTGTTTTGCAACAGCATTAATACAAGGCTTCATCGCATCTAACATTGAAGGCAATGGAGACTGCTCTATCTCAGAGAGACAATTTGCAGCTTGCTACAAAAGAGGGAAAAATTTAGAACAAACAATTGCATTAATCAATACTCCAATGAATTTAACATTGAAGGCAATGATGACTGCTCTTTCTCAAGAAAGCGATTTGTGGCTTGCTACACAAAAAGGGGATTGGTTTTTGAACAAAAGACTTTCACCAGAATATTTGCAGTTCTACATGTAAAAATAAGCATCAGGTGCAGAAATTAGTTGTTTCAGGCGTTGTGTACACATCATACAATCCTTTTCAAAGTAATCATCTAATTTTTTTCTAAGAAGAGCTCACAAACATCAATCAGCTCTTTTTAACAGAAGTAAGAATTGTGACGGTATCACAAAATTCCAAACCATCAAGCAAACTTCAGCATGTGTTAAGAGTATCAACACGTCATGTGGCAGAAAACAGCACTACCAAGAAGTGGGGAAAGCAATGATTCATGGAACTATGACATAGACAGGTGCTAACTGCCAAGCAATAGGCGAAGCGGAAAAAATGTAATGATCAAACAAAAACATGGAAAGCACAAAATAGCGAAAGCACATAACATACTGATAAACTATTACAGACATTGCATATGGAACTTACCAATGATATGGTAATATACACAAGGTTTTAAATATCAGATATCGGGTTCGTGTCGGACGGCTGAAATCCATGTCGGATAGCGAAAATCTGGGATATATCGGGGACATGAACTAACTATCGGATTGCCATATCGGGTGGTACACATATGTATAATATCATGTCCTAAATGTAATCTAAGCATTCCTAAATTCAATATAAGCATACTTTATATCCTAAATGTAATCTAAGCATTCCTAAATTCAATATAAGCATACTTTATAAATTCTATAGACTAAACATATAAAAAACTAAATCTGCAAAGTCCAATATAAGCATACTTTATAAATTCTATAGACTAAACATATAAAAAACTAAATCTGCAAAGTCCTCTTATTCAGCATACTTTATAAATTCTATAAAAAGTAAAGACTCATCACCCCCAAACAGATAAAATTAAAATTTTCTCCCCTCTGTGATTATCCACAGAGTTGCTACCAGACTGTCACATGAAGAAGAAAAGCAGAAACTCTTTGAGTATTACATGTTTATATCATTAGATGATAAACATGGATTATTACGAGAAACCAGGGATTATTACTAAATGATAAACAATGATCATTACGAGAAATCAGCCAGATGTCTTGTTTTCCCAGCATGCTGCCCAAAACATGTTGCCAAACATTGAATTCTATAAATAAATAATTTACAACAACAAAAAGCATAGAGCTATTTGAATAATAATATAATGTAATGTAACAAAAAATAGTAAAAACAAGGAAAAACAGTAAATTAAGACATTGAATAAGATAAACAATATGAAATCAACACTAAAATCCAGACGATGTGAAAATCTTCTAAATCTAAAGGTTCTGAGAAAGAGAGAGAGAGAGAGTCAGGCGATGAGAAAGGGACTCTCATACCTGACAGCTGAAGAAGCTGAGGAAAGCTACAACTTCGACTTCGCGCATGGAAGAAAGAGAGGAGAAGACGACGCCGGAGATGATGGACTTCGATGTCGCAAGGAGGAAAGAGAGGAGAAGCCAGCGATGTGAGGAGAACGAACACAAGACGAAGAAGACGAAGGCGGCTGATGGGTTCCCAGTCGTAGCCCTAGTTTTTTTTTTGTTTTTTCTTTTGAACAGGTTCGTTTCCTTATCGGGTTCAAAAACAGACCCTTAACATCAGAACAGGTCATATGGGTTTGGGTTTTCAAACCTAAACCCAAACCCAATAAGTGAAAAACGTTTTAAACCGACAATAGAGCATATCGGTCGATTTTTCGAAGTTGAAAAGTCAGCCGATATGCCCGATATATCGCCGACATATCCGATTTCCTCCTGAAAAATGACATGCGACATAAAATTGCCTGATTCGTGTCGTTTGAACCCTAATTCCGACATGTCGGCCAACATATCCGACATGTCGGCCGACATTTAAAACACTGAATATACAATTCCATCACATGCACTTCTATTTATCTCAAGATTAAAAAAATATGGAAGAGGGGGTAGACATGTTAAATTTCATAGGAAGCCGACATGTCCGACATGTCGGCCGACATTTAAAACACTGAATATACAGTTCCATCACATGCACTTCTGTTTATCTCAAGATTAAAAAAATATGGAAGAGGGAGTAGACATGTTAAATTTCATAGGAAGCCCATCATTGTCAAATAAGATGTGGAGTAAATCACAGTATCATCTAAGATTATGATGTTTAATGAAGTAAAATTTCGGCCATCATGCTTTCACATGAGATGACAACAGAGTGCTTAAACAATATTTGACTAAGTGAAAGAGTCAAACTAGTTTGCAGTTCGTCCAACCAAAAAACCTATAATTATAACAAAGTTTCCAGCAAAAAGTGGAAAATCCATTTACTCATTCTACGTCATTGGCCCATTAGACTAGCTCGGTTTTTCAACAACTTACTTTTCAACAATTAGACTGACTAGCTCGGTTTTTCAACAACTTACTTTTCAACAATTAGACTGAAGCAATAGCCATAAAGAAAACATGCAAACACAAAAAGAGTAAAAGTGTCATCTTCTGCTATTCCTTGCGTTCCTTTAAAGCTATTTTGAAAAGTATTAGTTCCTTTTTACAAAGCTATTTTGAAAAGTATTGATTTAGTGGTCAATTTTTGACATGTTGTGGTTTATAATAAACTTTTAGGCTTTAATCATTGATCAGTCAATGTCAAAAAACTAGCTCTTAACCAGAATAAATATGCTGTGGGATTAAAATGGAGTTCAATTATATATTAATGTGTTGTTGTAAGGAACTTCACGATTTTGCACAGGAGTGTTTGCAGGTCTTCAACTTTTGCCTCCTCTCCTTCTTGATGTCGGTTGAGCATAGAGCTAAAAAGCCTATTAGATGGCTTGTGGATAGGAATCCATGCTATGAAAAAAACATCAAGAACTGAATAATATAATATTCTGAATTCTTGATTTTTTTGTCCATAGTAGGCAGATAATTTACCTCTGAAAAGAAATGAGTCCATATTTAAACCCAAACATGGGTGTATAATCAAAATTTATCATGGTAATGCCAATGATCTTTGCCAGCATAGTAGCAATGCCTTCTATATGCATTGTACAGACTCTAATACTGGCCCCAGAAAGGTTTAGCCAGTATTGATGTTCCAGAGATAGTTGATTGGCACTGATAGTCAACAAGTATCACTAGCAGTACCTTTCATGTTCCATTTCATTATAATGGGAGTTTTTCATGGGTGGTCGTTGTTATGGAAGTATATGATCAGTACTAGTATTGTTTTCCGTTTTTCTGGATGTTAAACCACTTTTGCTTGTGTAAACCATCTGTGTTTGTATAAATTTACTATTGACCTCAATTAGTCTGGGCTTAATATTGTGTCTTATAGTTCTCTATTGTTCTCTCTAGTTTTACCATAGTCTTGTTTGCCAAAACAAAACAAAAAAGAATCCACAATTTTTAACAATTAACAAGTAACTAGATCCTAATAACATGGTGCTATCAATAGGCGTAGCTAAAAGCCTCTACCAATTTTATCAACCACATCACTCCGTAAATACCCCCAACAAAATCAAGCCTCTTAGTTGAAAATATTGCACCATGCTAATCCTCCGTTACAGATTTTCACTTAAACTATGCCCTTATCACAATGTCCCCACACTCCCAGCATCAGCTAGGGTTGTGCATGGTTTAGTCCAGACCGAAAAAAACCGACTGAACCGACCAAAAATTAGCAGTTCGGATCGGTTTTGTTTGTAGGTCGGTTCGAATCGGTTGAGAACTTTTCAACCTGAATTGCCCGAACCGACCGTATCACTAATAACACTATAATTTTTAACTCGTGCCCATTAGAAACCATACCCGACTCGTTCACTAAAATCCCTCAAATCTCAATACCTAAACCTTAAATCCAAGCCCGTAGCTGCACTTCCTCTCTTTGTTCGTAGTTCCGCACTCTCTCACACTCTCTGCACTCCGCAGCGCACCGCAGCGCACATCGGCGTAGGCGCAACACCACAGGCGTAGCTTCTCTCGTCGACTCTGACTCGCCGATGTCGCTCGATTTTCTTTCAGTCGCCGACTCGATTTTCCTTCACTCGCCGCCAAGCAGGCACTCATCATCGTCTTCATGGCCGAGGCCGAACCATCTCCTCCGGATCCATCTCTTGCTTTGGGGACACCCACATCCGTAGTGAAGGTATAAACTGAAAACCCCAATTTTGAATCTATGCTTTCAGTTTCGGGGGGAAAGATCTAAACTTTTTAGTTATTGATGCATGCTACTAGATTGTAGATTAGTGAGAAATAATTGGTTTAATTAGATTTTATAATTAAAATTAGATTTTCAGCGGGACTACAAATTAGATCATAAAAAATACACATTCTCACAAATTAGAACCGAACAAACTGAACCGAACCGACTTGCAACAGTTCGGTTCGGTTTTGAATAATGGGTGGTTCGGTTCGGTTTTTCAAAATTTAATAAAAACCAAACCGAACCGACCGACCGTTTGCATAGCCCTAGCATCAGCATCGCAATATTTCACAAAGAGACCCAAAATTTTGGGAATTTGAAAGACAAAAATCTTAAATCTAAATCAAAAGTTTGCAAGTCTCCATATTTACACACATTTCCACATAATATGCATTACCTAAAGCTCTCAAAACCCTAAACTTCACGAAGAAAACCCAAAATGAGCAAAGAACCCATAATTTATAGCACTTGCACTTACTGTCCATCTTGAATCAAAACCTTCTGCAATTAAAACAGTAACAGGCTTCCGCATGAGTTGCACCCCACCCAGACATCTCAGTTTCCCCAAGGTTTTCCCAAAACTTGTGAAAAAGAGTGATACGTGCCACCACCATTCACAACGTGGATAAGTGGGTAGTTGTGTAACTTGTGTTTTACTCAGTGGATAGTTATGTTTTGTGGGTAGCTGTATAAAGAAGAGTGGTGTTAGTGGGTAGAGATAATATTAGTGTAGTTATATATAGTTGTTGTAATGGAGATGATGGGATGAATGATAATTATTGTTTGTTTATCCTCTAGTTCTTCTCTTTATCTTCTTCCTCTGTTCCTCTTCTTCTTCCTCTATCAAATTCAACCTCATCAAAGAGACAACCCGAAATTAACATTATCGTCGCCTTCACCAAAAAGAATCAAAACAACCTCAAAACCCTAACTTTTCACTAGGAGCCAACAGAAAGTAAGCGCACACACCCATTTGAACACCCGTTTGACATCTAAAAATCCCAAATTTTTCACAATTAGGTCACGGCTCCATCTCAACTAAACCCTAAATTGAACCATTCTCAGAAGCCAAACTCCAAATCCCAAAAATTGAGCAAACAAAGCACAGATCAGAGAAGAACACCAGCTCAGAGACAAGAATCAACACGAAATTGCGAAAGAGAACTCACTTTCAAAAGCTTAATCAGTGCGTCTTTGGAAGCAGGAGGGCTCCCAAGCTTCCCTCCGACGTCTCTGAGCTGCTGCTGCTGCTGCTGCAGCGCCATAATCCGCCGTCAGTATCGAATCCGTGGAAAATTTCGAAGGAATTCGTGAAGACGAAACGAAAATAGAAGAGTTTGGGAGAGCTGAAAGGGCTCTTTTGTTTGGAGAGAGGGGGGAGAGAGAAATAAAAGGGATCAGGGTTTTGAAAGAGCGGATTTGAAGGGAACCCGTGGATACTATGTGGAGTTCGGAGTTCAGACAGACTTCAGATTTGAGAGGTGGTTACGATTGGAGTGTCCCCCTCAGTTTCGGATCCTATTACGAGATTAGCCCTGTAGCTTACTTTAGGGTCTTCCTTTTTTATGGCCTTTACTTTGCTGAGTAATGAGAGGCTTGAAATCATAAACTAGGCAAATTTCACGCCCTGGCCCAAACTCCCAAACGGGCCAACCCAATCCTCCTCTCTCTCTCTCTCTCTCTCTCTCTCTCTCTCTCTTAGATATATATCATACTCCCCCCCTCTCTCTCTCTCTTAGATATATATCATATCATATCATATCATATCATACTCCATTTAAAAGTACGAGTTCGGAAAAATCTTTTTATGACCAATATTACCCTTAGGTTTTTTTTAATATTACATTGTTATTCTAATCTATTCTAATTATCTTATCTTCTTTGAATTGGTAACCAAATGATTTATTCTTTTCATAATGAGACTTAACATGCTATTGGATAAAATAGATATGTTTCATATAATTCAAATCATTTACTTATTTCAGTTTGTAGAGAAATCTAAAAAATAATGCTAGCCAACATCTAAAACTTTTGGACTTTGTAAAAGCATCTTGAAAATTATAAATTTAATGCACGTGGTTAAATTACAAAAACACACCTACAAATTTAAATTTTTTATTAAAGCATCTTGAAAATTATAAATTTAATGCACGTGGTTAAATCTCATGATTACTTAAATTAATAAAAATAGAATAAAAATAAAAAAATAAAGTTTTTTTGGGATTGATTGTCAACACAATAATCTATCTCTCAAATGAATTATTGTTATTGTTTCTTTCAACTCAGACTATGGTTACGTGATCTACTATTTGTGAGTTATAAATACATTAATCTAGGACAACATCTCTGTTTATTAGTATTTTAAATTCTTCAAAAGATAGGTGATCATTCAATTCGTAAAGGAATTTTACATATGAATTTACTTACAATATGTCCATTAAACTTTTAGTTGTGGTTTGACTCATATTCACATTAACTTGTAGTAGTAGTTTTACTCAAATTTACATTATCTAATATTCTCATTCAATTTTATAGCTCATTCTCCGTACCATATAAGTAAAATTAAAAGTACAAAGAATTATTTTCTTGCGAAATTAGAACAGGGAGATTATAATATATTTTCGTCTTGTGCTCTAAACATAAAAATTTATTTTTTCTTTGATGCGAGGTCTTTATCAAATCTTGTCCCAAACGATGTTCATGAAAAATACTATTATAACTCACTTGCTTAGGCCAATTGTATTGTATATATGACATATAACTCATCTAGAATATCTGCATCTGCTAAGTGGATTTTGCTGTTGTAAAAGTTAGAGGCTCGCATTCAAACTTTTTGGCTCTGTAAAAGATACAAGAATTTGGAGTGCACAGCTTATATATCGTAAAGAACATACAGGTTCATGAATAATTTTTCCTAATAACAATATTATTACAACGATATCACTATTCAGTATTAAATCAATTTTATTATATAAGATTACATAACCCTTTTTAATAAATTGTAAAGTATATATATGGAAGCCCCAATGCTTATAATAGTAGTTGGGCTCTAAAAATTAGGTTAACTTTACATTGTAGTTTGCTAGTTGTAGTATTATTGGCAATGCCATTATCTTTTCTCTTTATCTTATTATTCACGTTTTACTGATGTAAGTTCTTTTTTTCTAATCACTCAATTGATTATATTTAGTTTTTATAATATCAGAATTTAGAATATTCTCTTCTGTTAAAAAAGTGTTTGCATGATTTTCTTAAAAAAAATATACACGTAGTAGTAATAGTATATGTACTTCAGTTCAACTTAAACATTAGTTTGAATCTATTTAGAGTAAGGTACTTTCTACGCTAGAATAGTGATATAGTGATTACACAATCCAAAAGTAAAAAACGAAATTTCTACAAAGGAAAAGTATTTAAAATGTAAAATTAATAACTAATTTATAAAATATATATGGGCAGTGCAGATAGCTATAGAAAGTAAGGTATATATCTTCATGAATATTCGATAGTGAGTGACCAACTATAATCATCATAATTTAAGCATAAATAATTATTATTTTAGTTGCAAATTACCCCTCCAAAGTTTGAAATTTTTTAATAATTTTTTTATAATTTCTTCATTTTAATGTAATGTTTAATAGTTTTGTGTATTTGTAAATTATAAATTTTAGAGTGCTTTTTTACACTTTTTAAAACTTTTGAGGGTGTCTATTTTATACTTTTCTAAATTTTTATTGTGTTTTCAGTATAATACACATATACATCAACTAATGATTATATTGAAAAATAAGTCATTCTTAAGATTATTAGACCATAGTTAAGTGTGCACATCACTATTCCTATTTTATTCTATAGTTACGCATATCAAATTAGTAACTAAAATAATAATTATTTATGTTTAAATTATGATGATTGTAGTTGGTCACTCACTATAAAAATTTTATGAAAATATATACCTTATTTTCTATAGCTATTTGCACTGCCCATGTAAATTTTATATATTAGTTTTTAATTTGACATATTAAATTACTTTTCCTTTGTAGAAATTTCTTCTTTGATTTTTAGACTATGTAATCACTATATCATCATTCTAGCATAGAAATGACCTCACTCTAAATGGCTTCAAGCCAATGTTTGAGTTTCACTGAAGTATATACTATTGTTACTATGTGTATATATTTTTTAAGAAAATCATGTCAACACTTTTTAAATAGAAGAGAACATGCTAACCTCTGATATTATAAAAATTAAATATAGGCAATTGAATGTTTAGCGAAAGAGAACTTACATCAGAAAAGTGTGAATAATAAGATAAAGAGGAAATGTAATGATATTGCAAACAGTACTATAAATAGCAAACTACAATGTTAACCTATTTTGTGGAGCCCTACTACTGGCTATAAGCATCGAGGTTTCTATATATATACTTTATAATTTATTAAAAATGGTCATATAATCTTATATAATAAAATTGATTTAATATTGAAATTTATTAAAAATGGTCATATAATCTTATATAATAAAATTGATTTAATATTGAATAGTAATATCATTGTAATAATATCATCTTATATAATAAAATTGATTTAATATTGAATAGTAATATCATTGTAATAATATCATTATTAGAAAAAAAATTTTGAATCGATATGCTTTTTACGATATATAAGCTATACACTCTAAATTCTTGTGTCTTTTATAGAGCCAAAAAGTTTGAATACGAGCATCTAACATGTTGTTCTCACAACAACAAAATCCACTTAGGAGATATGGATATTCTAGATGAGTTATGTATCCTATATATAATACAATTATCCTGGAAAAGTGAGTTATAATAGCATTTTTCATTCACATCGGTTTGGGTAATATTTGATAGGGACCTTACATCAAAGAAAAAAAAATTATATTTAGAGCATATGGCGAAATATATCATAATCTCCCTATTCTAATTTCGTAAAAAAAAATATTCTTCATACTTTCAGTTTTACTTCTATGATATAGAGAATGAGCTATAAAATTAAATAAGAATATTAGGTAATATAAATATGAGCAAAACATTAACTAAAAGTTAACATGAATATGAGTCAAATCACAACTAAAAATTTAATAGACATATTACAAGTAAATTCATATGCAAAATTCTTTTGAAAATTGAATGATCACCCATCTTTTAAAGACTTCAAGATACTAATAAATAAAGATATTATACTAAATTAATGTGTTTATAACTCACAAAGAGTAGATCACGTAGCCACAGTCTGGGATGATGAAAACAATGATAATATTTTATTTGAGAGAGATATTACTAAGTTGATGATGAATCCCACAAAAAACTTTTTTTTCCCTTTTTTTATTTTTACTCTATTTTTATCAATTTAAATAATCATGATATTCAACCACGTGCATCTTAACTCATGATATTCAATCACGTGCATTGCACGTGCATCTCAACTAGTATATAAATATGAGAGAGAAACGAGTATGCTTAGTACCAAGCATAAGTTTTGTGCTTTGTAGTGAGGTGGTATATTTTCCTTCACTCATTGAAATTGGGGCCCACATTCACATAGGTTGATGAGTGGTTGTGAATTTAAATGAGTGGATGAGAATATAACACCTCACTATCAAGCATAAAATTTATGCTTGGTACCAAGCATACTTATTTCTCTCTCTCTCTCTCCCTCTCTCTCTCTCTCTCTCTCTCTATCTCTCTCTCTCTCTCTCTCTCTCTCTCTCTCTCTCTCTCTCTCTCTCTCTCTCACACACACACACACATATAGAGAGAGAAATAGAGAACATTAGTACCAAGTTGCTCTATTGAACTTGGTAGTGATGTGGACTAATCTGACCCCTATATCATTACTCGAAAATAGAGTCTCAATCACTTTTTACCTACTCCAATGTAGATGTAGGGATCGGATCAATCCACATCACTACCAAGTTCAATAGAGCAACTTGATACCAAGTTTCTCTATTTTTCTTATATATATATATATATATATGAGAAAAATGGAGAA
>NC_033798.1:94571069-94599875 GCF_001876935.1 Asparagus officinalis
TCGGAAGAGTCATTTGAGTAATTTTTGCTTTGACTGTGTTAGTGCACCAAATGTATCCAAGAGGGTTCATAACCCTAGGGCTTTGAGCTTAAATGATAGGGGTCATGTCACTAAACCCTTTGGTACCAAGAATACTTGGGTATCAAAACATGTTTGATTTTTTTTAAACCAAGAATTTTAATGTTTTTATATTTTTATGTCTTGGTTTTGAAAAATGTTTTGAAATTCTTGTAAATGAAAACAATTTTCTTTTGGTCAATTCTTTTGTTTTTATTTTATTAACTTTGATTTTGATGAGAGGTTTGTGTTTATATAACCCCCGGATTTATTGGGTGTTTATTCCCAAATCTTGTTTACCGGGTGCTAAAATGTTTATATGGGTTAAAACAAGCTTAAGAGCTTGATATATTTTCCTCTCTTGCCTTATATGGTTTACTTTTATGGATTTCATTTGATTTATGACTTCATTTGGATGATTTGTTTTCATTTGAAAACTTTTTGCATGGTTCTCATGTTCTTTTCCTTTGTTTTCATAAATCTATTTTTATACATGGTTTTTAGGCTTGTGTTGAGACACACTATTACATATTGATATATTTTTATGTGTTCTCATTGTCTTATTGTATGTGAGTCGTGTTTAGTATATTTTTCATATATGCTTGCTCACATATTTGCCATGATCTTTTATTGCATATATTCCTTAAGGCATTTTGATAGGGGGAGCAATCCCTATGTTTGTTTTATACTCACCGTGCTTATTTGTAGGGGGAGCTTTTACTCTCTTCATTCTTTTGTTTTCTCCTTTTTGATGTTGTCAAAGGGGGGAAAATATTGTGAGTATATCTTGTTTTGGTTATATACATGATAATTCTAATTTACATATTAATTTTATTTCATGCATATATCTCTTTTTGTAAATTGTTTGTCATCATAAAAAGGGGGAGATTGTTGGGTCCTTTTGTTTTGATGATGATTTATAAATAATTTATAACTAATGTTGTTTGTCTAGTGTTTGTATTTTGTATTTATTCTAGGCAAACAATATATTAGAGGGTGGATGGAATCGAGCATTCACGATCATATCCAATGGAGGTTGGCGGAATAGTGGATTGAAGCAAATACTTTCAAGTCTAAAAGCACTTCCTAGCTTCATCCACAAGTTTACCAATAAGAGCTTATTGAAGATCAAGATCAAACTTGGGTATATTTAGTTTAGGTTTTTATATTATGTGTGTTAGTACTTTAAGCTCAATCATACACACACATACACGCTTTGGTTTTGTATATATAATATTGGTTTTTATATATATATATATATATATATATATATAGTTATATATATACATGTTTTGGTTTTATAGTTTTCAAGTTTATACAAAAATGATTTTGTGAAAATATTGTTTTATTAGTTTATAGAATTAACAATCATAACATACATCTTTTATTAAGTCTATGAAATCAGTTTATGAAGTTTCAAAACATGGTGTAGTCAAAATGTCAAAACAAGTATGTTTTATTTTCATGCTTTGGACTATTTTGAAAAATAAATAGATTTCTCATTTGGGAGATGTTTTTTGAAAACCAGTTTTGTAATATGTATATTATCATGTCTATAATCATTTTCCAAAGTTTTACATTTTTCTGATTTTATTTGCTATTTTTAAAGATAGTTTAAAAATCAGATTTCTGTTTCAAAAGGATGATAACCTGTTATCAGTTGACTGGTAAGTTGACTGATGACATCAGTCGACTGATGTGTCGACTGAAGAAATTACCTAAAAATCAAAAAGTTTCTGTTTTATTTTGGTTGATTGACCAGTCGACTGATGAGGTCATCAGTCGACTGATAAGATCGTCAGTTGACTGATGAGCTGGAAAATGTCTCTAACGGTCAGCTCATCAGTCGACTGATGAAAGCCGTCAGTCGACTGATGTTGTAATGGCTAGTTTTTTTAGCCTTTGTCTTGTTTTGGTTTTTTGGTCTTTTTGCCTTGTTTTCTCTTGGCTTTGGGATTCCTATAAATACCCCCACATATCCTCAGTTCTAAACACACAAGAGAATGTTTTAAGAATGTTTAACAAGGGTTTAAAGTTTGGTTTAAGTTTGTTTAAAAAGCTTTTAAGCATTTTCAAGTTTGGTTTGTGAAGCAACTTTCACAAGAGTAAAGTGGAGATCATCCTTGGTGTTTGAGCATTCACTCTTCTCCCTCTCTCTTGTTATCTATAGAGAAGTTTCCCTAAACTCAATCTAGCTTTATATTTATATTGTTTGATTATCATTTTATTAAGCTAGTGTTTATATTGAGTTTAGTTGATTTTATTTACTCTTTGTTTACACACATAACCATTGAGCTTATTGTATTTGCATACATTGTATAATTAGGTTGTGGGATTGTGTGACTTAGAGTGTGAGCTTATATTGTATTCTCATCCATATTAGAGAATGAACATTTGTTGTATAGAGCGTTAGTTATGAGTTACACTTTGTAATACACTTGTACACCGAGAGAAGTGTGTGGTGAGAGACAGGGTCGTCCCAAGAGGAGTGTGGTAGGTGGTAATACCTAGAGGTAGGTTATAATTCCTAACACTTGAGGGAGACACGGGCTAGAGACCAACACTTGAGGTGGTAGTACGTGAGATTGCAAGAGTGTGAGATTGTCAAGTTTTCGGTAAGCTAGAAAACCGAGTGTGAGGTGTAAATGTTATTCGGGTGAGCGTAGAAAACCCGATTGTAATAGTGGAGATCTCCTAGGTGAGGAGCGGAGACGTAGGTCGTGGGGACCGAACTCAGTGAACATATCGTTTGTTTGTGATTGTATTGGCATACTTTTACATTCGTGCTTATTATTCATATTGCCTTTGTCAATTGCTCATTGTTTATTTTGCCCACTATCTAGTTTAGTTTGTTCACGCTTGTGTTAAGTTGTATATCTTTGCATATATATCTTGTTGCATATCATATTTGCTAGGATATTTGTTAATTAGTTTTAATTGGTATAAAATCAGATTAGATTAGTACAAACCCTATTCACCCCCCTCTAGGGTTCCTTCCTAGTGGAGTTAGGGGTCTAACAATATACACCCCCCTCCCCCATGTAATTGTTTACAGTTGCCTATATAGTCGTATCTTCGGAGACATTGATAAGATTAGAATTGTAATGCCCCAAGTGTGAATAGCCCCACATCAGGAAATGAGTGAAAATTTTAGTGGCTTAAATAGGTAAGTCTAAGACTCAAGTATAATATCTACTAGTCGATTTTAGCAGTGGTTTAAACCAAACAATATGTTACACTCAGTGAGTCTCACGGTTTGCACACGCCAAAGAGCCCGCAAACCCAAGACGTGACAAAGTGGTATGCAGGGCTAAGTGCTACACCGCGTGAGCGCGATAGGAACCATCTCTAGAGCTCGTAGAATTTTAGTAGTGGTTCACTTGGGCTCCTTTGAAATCCATGCTCGTAAAAGTAGTTGTCAATTTTGCTATTCCAAGCCCGTGGTGCTTACTTCAACCCGTATAGTGCTTTGTGCAGCCGATGAACTTTGTTTTCTTCTTTTTTGACTATGTAGCCCTGTGATTGCTCGACATAGACTTCCTCTTCAAGTTCTCTGATTAGGAATGCTGACTTGACATCTAATTGAAAAACTTTGAGCTTGAACTGAGCTACTATAGCTAATACCGTCCTTATGGTCTCCATACGAGCAAGTGGGGAAAAGGTCTCATTAAAGTCGACTCCTGGTTGCTGAGAGTAACCCTTCGTGACTAATCAAGCCTTGAGTTTCTGAACGGAACCATCTTCATTGTATTTGGTTTTGTATAGCCACTTAAGGCCGATTACCTCCTTTCCTTCTAGAAGATTGACCAACTCCCATATCTTGTTCTTCTCAATCATGTATAATTCTTCATCCATTGCTTTTCTCCATCCTTTATCTTGAATAACTTCTTCAAAAATCTGTGGATCACAGGAGAAGAATGCTACATCACAAGAGTCATAAATATCTTAAAGTGAACGCACCTTTCTCGACAGTGAATCTGTGTCTGAAATTGATAAATATGGGGATCTTAGACTAGGAAAATCTTGATATGATGTGGCTCTCCTCGTTTCTTCTTCAATGATGCATAGTGTTGAGGTTTGATGTGGTTCACCGTTCCATGTTCCTGCTTCATCGAAGATAACATCTCTGGAGACCACTAATTTGTTAGTATCAGGATTGTATAGTCTGTAGCCTTTGGATTCTTCATTATAGCCAATAAAGATAAGTTTTTCTTCTTTTTCATCAAGCTTTTCCTTTCTTAGCTATGTTGATTTATGTGTTGGAAAAATATCAAATAAAATTATAGCATGTAAAATAAATCAAAAATAAAATAATAAGAAAGTCCGACCTGATCGGCAGCAGTCGTGTAAACACTACCCTAGAAGATTGAGGACCCGTCTATCATCCTGGCGCAGATGATCCTCTCTCCCCTAGCGGTAAAAACCTCAGGAAGTGGTCGGCCTCTATACTCTAGTGAGAGAATAGAGCTTCAGCTCAGACAAAGAACGGTTGCCCAAAAATAACACTACATATGAACGAAAATAATATGCAGAGGAGAGAAGAGGAAAAAGAGAGAATTGTTTCAATATATTTTTCGAAAGTGAATAAGGGGTGTATATATAGAGTTGAGAAAGCTATTATAATTCCTACAATTAATACGGTAACGTTCGTCATAAATTTTCGTAACGTTTCCCATAATGTATAGCCGTTATACACGTTTTAATTTTATTCATAACACTATTCCATGTGGGACTATTCATGAATGCAAAATTGCCTTTTCTCCAACAAAATATCCAACAATCCCCCCCAAAAGGCAATATTGATTAAAAACTCAAAATCAATAAATAAATAAATTAATCAATAAATCACAAAATAAATATAGGTTGTGCAACCTTTTATATCGTGAATTCGGGAGAGGTAGCGTTCGGCTTTGAACCTTTTCTTAGTGAGTTCATCGCCACCTGAGGAACATAATAGACTAGGCCTTGAATTAGGCCCCTTTAATCAGGTATTGACGAAAACACACACAATATTTCTTCATCTATTGAGAAAAGCGGGTTGAGCGTTAATGGTCATGCTCACAAATAACCAACTCATGCGGTCATCACAGTTCCTCTCATGTAGGTAAGTCATCAAATGGTACTATAGCTAGATATCATACCCTCCGTAATACACGTGTTGGACTTATTAAGAGCAAAACTCAGCCTAACCAACTGTATCATAAGAGCATCGTTATCATAGAGAAGGGAAAGTAGCACATGCTACTATACTGATATATAAATATATCTAGGTCGATGCTTCATACGAATGTTACTAGTCCGGCTTGTTTCTACCATATTAAACCAACATTGGGACTAAATCTCCAAATAAGGGTTGAGTTACCGCTGTCAGTGACCTCATCTATGGGCTTAACCCCAGCTCCCTCGATGAATCCAGAACCACACTCCTCGATAGACCCTTTGTTAATGGGTCGACAAGATTCTTTTTAGACTTTATAACTTTGCCTAATAGGCGTTATATATATTTATCAAGTTATTTTATAATCAGTCATTCATATTGTTTGACATTAGGTCCCCTTCTTGTTTAAGTTATTTTTCAAATCAATCTTTCCTTATAAGGATAAGGGAACCTAATACTTCTTGTTTAAGTTATTTTTCAAATCAATCTTTCCTTATAAGGATAAGGGAACCTAATAGCAATTTAATTATTTGATGGACTAATTTTAATATAACTTTTATTCATCATATAGATAGAAGTTATAAGACATACCTCTTAATTTGATTTTCCATGATATTGATCCATCGCATCTCCTATAACTAGGCATACTAGTTGACAAAGCATATTTATATCAACTCTAATAATTTCCTGAAATCTCAAGAGAAAACATTATACATGTAGTCAAATAAAAAGCTATAAAAATTAATCTTTTTAGTCACTATTAAATTGATAGGATATTAAAACATGTTAGCATAAAAGTTCATGGTCTATGATCATAAATGATCGTAGTCTATGTCTGAAGATGTAACTGCATAGGGTTATAATTTGCCATTAATATCTTAACATTTTAAACTAATGTGGAACTAAAATACTACAGTTATATCTTTACATGCATGCATATGCACATACATGAATGAAATTACTAATAGATACATGCAAAGAATTCAAGAGATCCTTATAATATGATTTTATATCTTAAAGTATATTTCATACTTCATATTAGGCCTGTCCATCCGGGCCGACCCGGCCTGGAAATCCGGGCCCGGGTCGGGCAAAACCGGAGCCCGGACCCGGGTACTCTGGGCTGAGTCCGGGTCGGCCCGGATTTTTTTTCAATTTTTTTCTTTTCTTTTTTTTTTTGATAAAAAAATTGTAAAATCGCATAAGTAGCCATTGCCCGTTGGGCCAATGGGGAAGAAGTAGTCGTTGTAATATACTATACTTATATACTAAGAGAGAGAGTATACACACACATATTATACATATATAAGAGAGAGTATACTTATATAAGAGGGATTATACATATATAAGAGAGAGTATACGTACCTTTATAAGAGGGAGTATACATATTATACATATATAAATAAGAGAGTGTATACATATATATACTTATATAAGAGAGAGTATACATATATAAGAGAGAGTATATTTATATATACATATATACTAAGAGAGAGTATACACACACACATATTATACATATATAAGAGAGAGTATACTTATATATACATATATACTAAGAGAGAGAGAGTATATATATATACACACATATATTATACATATATAAGAGAGAGTATACTTATATATACATATATACTAAGAGAGAGAGTATATATATATACACACATATATTATACATATATAAGAGAGTGTATACCTGTATATACTTATATAAGAGAGAATATACATATATAAGAGAGAGTATACTTATATATATATGTATAGTATAAGAAAGAGTATATATATACATACATATATACATTATACATATATAAGAGAGAGTATATACACACACATATTATACATATATAGAAATATATTATATATACATATATTATATATATATACATATATTATACATATATAAAAATATATTATATATACATATATTATACATATATAATACATATAAAAAATAAAAAAAATAAAAAATACTATTCCGGGCCGGCCGGGCCGGGCCGGGCCGGCCCGGAGCCCGGACTTGGCCCGGGTTTCCGGGCCACGGCCCGGCCGGGCCCGGGCCGACGGGCTTTTTGGACACCCCTACTTCATATGCATAAATTTTAAATTCTCGTATTATAAGAGGCTGCAAATTTGTTGCCTACAAAGGAGACCTTCCAAATTTAAATTGGTTGCCTATAAAAGAGACCTTCCAAATTTAAATTGGTTGCCTACAAAAGAGACTTTCCAAATTTAAATTTATGCATATGAATTATTCTCATAATTCCGGTCCTCATATTCATGCTTGAATATAAAATATTTCATATGGAATTATAACAATTATCAGATAAATACAATCACATAAGCATATGACGTATAAGCCCTATTTATATGGAAAACCCATATCGAATTAATTGTAATAAATTAATAATATTGCATATGATTGTAAAACAAAAGCTATAAATGAAAAGGTTTTTGTCAATACCACTAGACCAGAAACTTAACTAGATCAGCTCCTAACCAAAAACTCCTAAGTAAAAAGATCAAAGTTTTACCTAGGTAGTTTAGCCAGGTAAGGATAGTACTAGAGGGAGATCAAAGATCAATTAAGTACCTTATTTTTTATGGAGCACGTTATGTAATCCCTAAACATTGCCTTAGACACCAACTAATCCAAAAAAACTTAAACGGGTTCACTTAATGATTTCTAGCTCCTTATTAGTATATGTGAATAGTGACTATTAATAAAAAAAATACGTAAACAATAACTGTAAAATAGTATCAGTAATTGTGAACAGTACTTACACTTTTACTATTTATAAATGGCACAATAATATGCTGCAGTAACTGTCAAGTCTGTCATGAATACTTAATTGCTACAAAAACATTAATTAATTATAATTAATTACAACAATTAAAATAAATCAAGAAAATAGTTACAAAAACCGTATTTTTCCTAGAATGAACAGTAACTACATTTTTATGAACAAGAAAAATAATTGTCTGATGAACAATGCTCTATATAAATAGTAAACAATTTTTTTTTAAAATGAACAATAACCGAAATAGTTTTTTAAAATGAATGGTAATAGTTTTAATACAAATGAACAGTAACTAGAACTATTTTTTTAAATGAACAATAACGGTTTTAATATAAAATGAATAGTAATTTTTTTTAAAAATAATGATTTCGGATTTAAAACAATAACTATAAACTCCTCCATCTTCTAGATTGTTAAAAAAATATCAAATAAAATTATAGCATGTAAAATAAATCCAAAATAAAATAAGAAAAAAGTCTAGCCTGATCGTGAGCAGAGTCGTGTAAACACTACCCTAGAAGATTGAGGACTCACCTATTGCCCTGACGCAGATGATCATCTCTCCCTTAGCGCTAAAAACTCCCGAAAGTGGCCGACCTCTGTACTCAGGTGAGAGAACAGAGCTTCAGCACAGACGAAGAATGGTTGCCCAAAAATAATACCAACATATGAATGAAAATAATATACAGAGGAGAGAAGAGGAAAAAGAGATAATTATTTCTATATATTTTCCGAAAGTGAATAAGGGGTGTATATATAGGGTTGAGAAAGCTATTATAATTCCTACAATTAATACGGTAATGTTTATCATAAATTTTCATAACGTTCCCCATAATGTATAGCTGTTACACACGTTTTAATTTTATTCATAACACTATTCCATGTGGGACTATTCACGAACGCAAATTTTCCTTTTCTCCAACAAAATATCCAACATTATGTGCATAGGCAATACAACTAAATACCTTTAAGAAATCCACTTTCGCCTTTCGCCTATGCCAAGCTTCATATAGCGTCTTTTTTGGCACAGTTTTTGTTGGTGATCTATTCACGATGTAGACTGTTGTATATACCGCCTCAGCCCATAGTTTGTTTGGGAGATTTTTATCTTTTAACATGCTCCTCGTCATCTCCACAATTAATCTATTTCTTCTTTCTGCTACTCCATTTTGTTGTAGACTGTACCTTATTGTTAGCTCCTTTTTTAATACCATGATTTTTATAGAAAATTTGAAATTCATTAGAGGTGAACTCTCCTCCACGAGCAGTTCTTGGAACTTTCTATTTATGGCCACTTTGCTTTTCTACAAAAGCCTTAAACTCAATAAACTTTGAGAATACTTATAATTTTGCTTTTAAGAAATATACCCACATCATTCTGCTATAATCATCAACAAATAACAAGAAATATCTTCTTCCTTTTAATGGTGGGGTTTGTATTGGGCCACAAACATCAGAATGCACCAAATTTAACAGGGCTTTTGCTCTCCAAGATGTTTTAGTAGATGGTAAGCGATGTATTTTTTCATAAATGCATCCTTCAAAACTTTTTCTTCTTTATTTATGAGTGGGAGTCCTATCACCATATTCTTTATTTTTAGCAAATTTAGACTCTTGAAGTTTAAGTGGCCGTATCTTTGATGCTATAATAGAGAATCATTATTTTCTTACGATTTGAGTGCAAGATTCTCTATAGACATTTTTAGGGGAAAGACTTTGTTAGGGGACATTTTTATTCTGGCCACTATTTGCTTATTCTTATCATTTATTATCACATATTCATTTTAAAGAAATTGATTGCATATCCTTTTTGGATTAATTTTCATACACTAAGTAAATTTTGAGTTAGCCCCGGAATATAAAGAACATATGAGATGTATTTGGTCTTATATCCCTTCGTCTGGACTGCTATCACTCCCTTTCTTTCAATGTTTTTTAATAGTTTGTATCCAAGCTTTATTTGAGAGCTTGCTCTATCCTTTAGCTCTACGAAGCGGCTCTTATTCCCTGTCATATGATTGATACATCCACTATCCAAATAGTTAGTATCTTTTTCTTCTCAAATAAAGCTTGGATACAAACTATTAAAAAACATTGAAAGAAAGGGAGTGATAGCAGTCCAGACGAAGGGATATAAGACCAAATACATCTCATATGTTCTTTATATTCCGGGGCTAACTCAAAATTTACTTAGTGTATGAAAATTAATCCAAAAAGGATATGCAATCAATTTCTTTAAAATGAATATGTGATAATAAATGATAAGAATAAGCAAATAGTGGCCAGAATAAAAATGTCCCCTAACAAAGTTTTTCCCCTAAAAATGTCTATAGAGAATCTTGCACTCAAATCGTAAGAAAATAACGATTCTCTATTATAGCATCAAAGATACGGCCACTTAAACTTCAAGAGTCTAAATTTGCTAAAAATAAAGAATATGGTGATAGGACTCCCACTCATAAACTTCAAGAGTTTTTTAATAGTTTGTATCCAAGTTTTTTAATAGTTAGTATCTTTTTCTTCTGATTGTGCATTAAAACATGAATAAAAGGTGACCGATTTCTACTTCTGTATAGTGGACTTCATTATTTTTCTGATACCAGCAAATTTTTTGGGAGCGATTAGCATTTTTATAGTTTGTGCATTTAAATTTATAGTTGTATGTGTTATGTCTAGACTTACTATAGATTTTACAATATGAGGTAGACTTACCTTTTGTGATACTTTGTCTCTCTTATTCATTCTTCCTTGTCTCCCGAACTTTCTTTCATGGTAGTTGCCTCTTCCATCTTGTGCTTTTTGAGAAAATATTCTTTCTTTATTTTCTTTAGTTCAATCTCCTCCTTTCCTTGAAAATGTTAGTTTTGACTGGAGCGCTTGCTCCACCTCTTGGCTTGAAGATCTGCTTCTTCTAAGCTCATGTGACTCCTAAGAAGCCATTAGTTCATAAAAACTTAGTTTTGATAAATTTTTAGATTTTTCTATGGCAGCAACAATATGATCCCATATATAGGTGTAGGCATCGAAAATTGCCTATAGGTCTCCACGAACAGCTCGGTGTTAAGGAACGACGATGAACGTCACTATCCGGTTCACAGGAGTTTGATTGATGTCGATGAACGATTGAAGTGAATCGACGAACTACGTGAACTAACGAAGGTACGGGTTAATCAGGAGCCTCGCGATGTTTACAAAAAGAACAATACCCTTTGTGTCTCATTGATTCAACATATGATCTAACCATCAGAGCTGATAGAACTCCTCGCCAGCTTTCCAACGCATTTCGAATCACTCAAATCCGAGTTCGGACGAAGAATTTACAGCGGAAGCGGATGAATACACCTCAATGGAGTGTCTCGGACCAACGAGACACCCTACGGTGTCTCGACTAAGGCCGAGACACCCTAGGGTGTCTCGGATCAAGTGGAGACACCCTAGGGTGTCTCCAAGTCAGATTTGGGCCTTAAGATTGTTTTAACCGCTCCGCAACCCCTCAAGCCTATAAATACAAGCCTTAGGCCTCATTTTTTGGAGATCTGGAATTTTGGAGAATTGGTGAAGCCCTGCCGGACTGAAGAGTGATCGAGCACTTCAACACAAGAGAGTTCTTCGTCAGATCTACATCACCCGCATCCAATCCTTAGTATTATCCCGTTGTGGTAATTCTAAGAAGAGCAATTATCTCGCTTCGTCGAGATAAGCGCTTCAGCTTCTAGATCTCCTCGCGGATCGACGAAGCTCTGGACCAGATCTGATTGTCAGGTAGTCCACGGATATCAACATCCCCGTCACAGGCTAAAGACCCACGCAAGCAAGAGACGACGAACGGATCTTGTGTTATTTTCAAGAAAGTTGTAATCTTTTATTCTTTTGTTATTTGAATTCATTTGTAACGTTTGAAGTTTAATGAAATCAATGACTAAGGCAACTTTCGACGAAAACAATAGGAAAGACTTCTTAATATCTTCTTAACAATCTTCTTATCCTCTATTTTATCCCCATAGCTTCTAATCTAATTAATAATTGCTGTAACTCTATCAGAAAATTCTTTCACGTATTCCTTATCTTTGATCTTTATGTAGTCAAAGTCTTTCCATAAAGCTTGCAGCTTAATAGAGATTACCATATGGGAGCCCTTGAATTCTTGTTTGAGTATGCCCCAATCATCCTTTGATTTTGACACGTACATTATTCAGAGAAAGATTGCTTTACTTACCCCATGTTGGATAAAGAGAAGTGTCTTCACATCTTTTTTCTTGTTCTCCTTATACTCCTTTTGCTTTGCCGATATCCATGATGCTAACATTGCCGAGTCATCTGGACCCTCATAACCTTCTCAACAAGCTCCCAAAGTTCTTGAGAGATGAAGAGTGTCTTCATTTGGAGGCTCCAATGGTCATAGTTTTTACCGTCGAAAATGGGGAATAAGTTTTGAGAGTAGTTAAAAAGAGAAGGGGTAAATGGTGATGAGACTATCATTTAGAATGATAGTGAAAGGCTAAAGGCTTTCAAGATTGGTTTGAGGTGGAATAGCCTAGCTCTGATACCAAATTTGTTGGAGTTGTGAAAGCTAAATGGGTAATTGATTTTAGTTTTTGTAGGATTGAGAATGGAGGAAGTAGAAAGAAAAATGAGAAGAGGCTAAGAACTTGGAGTAACTTTGTATGAATGAATTGTTTAAGGCTTGATTACAAAGCTTGCATTCAAGGTTTATTTATAGGCTCACAAGGAATTTTCTAGAATGTTTAGATTTTTCATGACACATCAAGTTTCTAGAGAATTCTATACAATTCTATTTTCTACATACATTCATGCTTAATATATGCAGTTCCTAGATTATTCTATACATTTCTAGTTTACATGCTTTTCACAAATATCATAGAGTTTTTTAGAATTACAAATTATCTTCTAACATGGATCTTATAGTTTGCACCACACCAACAAGCTTCCAGGCCTAGGGTGTGTCATTCAAAACACAATTAACTAGCAAGACAAGAAGACTTATAATCTAAGGTACAATTACCCTAATCAATTATTGATGACACAGGACTGAAATTGCTCCATTAAAAACCTCTTTGCAGTATGGGTCAGGATTCGAATCATCCCTGAGCATTTGTGGCTGAGGTAATATCAAAATATTTTGTCAAACCTCAATAAGTACCACACGAACATAAAGATTTCCATGAGATTATCATGTTTTTTTCAAGTTAAAACTAACATTAAGGGGTAATGCTAAATTTGCACAAACTGAAAAATCATGACATGGGTCATCACAAAAAGGCTCCAACAAATAGATGTTAAATATTTGAGGACAAATTTTAAAAAAGACCATATTAGAAATTTAATTTTAAAAAACGAGCCCTTTAATAAACGAATAAGTTTCGAAATTTAATTTTTTTACCATCTGGCTGAAATTGGGTCAAAAATGATAAAAAATTTCAAAAACTTCACGGAATTCTAAATTCTATAAAGTTTAGTTTTGTGGTTATTAGACTTAGGTTGGTTGTATTTTGATTAGGCTGGGTAATTAAGCATCAAACTTCACGAGATTAGAATCACATGAAGTTTTATTTATAATTTTCAACATAGTTTCAGCCGGTTGACTGAAACCAAGTCGAAAATTATGAATAAATTGCAAATGAGTCAATTGTTACAAATAAAGTACAAATACGGTCTATTATAAAAATATGTTCAATATTTGAAGGATGCACTAAGATTTGAAGGCACAACTGAAAACATAATATGTGCCAAAGGTGGAGGGGGGAAGAAGACACGAGATAAATTACTAAGTATATACGAGGAGATTACTGTTGGGGATTTTATGGAGATTACTCTGCGGAATTAAATACTAAACAAATAACGACACCGATGAAAATACCACAAGCAAGTAAACACCAAGATTTAACATGGTTTGGCAAATCGTGCCTACGTCCACGGGGCAATCTAGAGAGAATATTTCACTATAAATCAAGAGTACAATCCCTCCAAGTTATACCTGAACTTGAGGATTAAATCACAAGAGAAAGATACAGTGTTACTTCTAGGACACCAAAACCCTAAAACTCATATCACCAAAAATCTCCAACTCCCATGGAGAAACCAGCACCGTACCCTCGACGGCGTCATCGTTCTGAAGATAACGGCTTTTGAATCACTGCAATCGGACAATCGAGCGATTCAGAATCTGAACTTTTCTCTCTCTTTCTCCTCTCAGGCACTGTAGCAACCCTGTTATTGGGGTTACTGTAGCCAATACTGTTCACCCAAAAATTGTTTATCTAAAAATTGATCTCAGGGCTCTCTTATATAAAATTCTCCAAACCTATTCATATTTCAAATAGATCATCCAAATCCTCTTCTAAATAGAGTTTTAATCCATGTACTTATAGATAGAATCTTAATTCATGTAGATCTTCTCATATGGGCCTTATATTGGGCTGGACCCACAACAATCTCTCCCTCCAGCCTAAGGAGGGGATATGTCAATCTTTAACTCCTCAACGGGAGTTCATGTCGGCCAATCGCCGACACAACTCGGTCTTCTCTCTGGAAACGGTCTTTGTTAAAAAATCTACTGGATTTTCATCTGTGTGAATCTTCTGTAACTTTAGCTCCTCTTTCTCAACAGCTTCTCTAAGCCAATGATGTCTCACATCAATGTGTTTTGTTCTGAAATAGAATGTAGAATTCTTGCTCAAATCAAGAGCACTTTGACTATCAATGAAGATTTGATAATTGTCCTACTGTAAGCCTAACTCTTGCAGAAATCTTCTTAACTAAATCATCTCTTTACCGGCTTCTGCAGCTGTAATATATTCCACCTCTATTTTAGATAAAACAATACACTTCTACAACCTGGACTGCCAAGATACTGCTCCCCCTAAAAAAGTGAACAACTAACCTAAGGTAGACTTCATGTGATCGAGATCACCTGCCATATCCGCATCTGTAAAACTATGTAATACAACCTTCGAACTTCCAAAATTCAAACACAATCTGGAACTGTCTTTTAAATATTTTAAGATCCACTTTACACCTTCCCAATGAACTTTCCCTGGATTAGAAAGAAACATGCTCACAACGCCAACTGCATGAGCTATATCTGACCGAGTGCAAACCATGACATACATTAAACTCCCTACAGCTGAAGAGTAAGGAATATTCTCCATCTCACTTTTTTCCTCATCTGTAGTCAGGTAAAATTTTTTGCTAAGCTTCAAATGACCTGCAAGAGGAGTACTGACTGACTTGACATCTTTCATGTTGAATCTATCAAGTAACCGTTCAACATATTTCTCCTATGATAACCATAACTTCCTGGCTTTCCTATCACGAGCAATATCCATACCAAGAATCCGTTGTATCGAGCACAAATCCTTCATGTCAAAAGATTTAAATAACTCCTTCTTCAGCCTACCGATTATTTAACTATCCTGACCAACAATCAACATATCGTCCACATAAAGCAAAAGGATAATGAAACTAGAATCTAAAATTCTCCTGAAATATACACACGAATCTGTAACTGTCCTCTGGTAGCAATGACTTAACATGAAAGAATCAAATTTCTTGTAACACTGCCCGGCTGCCTGTTTCAAACTATAGAGGCTCTTCTTCAACCTACAAACCATGTGTTCTTTTTCCTTCACTTCAAAACCCTCCGGCTGCTCCATGTAGATCTCCTCCTCCAAATCACCATGAAGGAATGTAGTCTTCATATCAAACTGCTCAATTTCGAGGTCTAAACTAGCTGCTAACCCCAAAATAACTCTAATGGACGTCATCTTCACAACCGGTGAAAAAATCTCATCAAAATCAATGCTTTTTTTCTGATCAAAGCCTTTCACCACTAATCTGGCTTTGTATTTTTGAATCTCTGGTGTCTGACCATCATCATCAATATCATCATCATGTACCTGCTCTATATCTATAGGATGCAACTGTACTGGAGATGAAACAAATGTCATATTTAGAATCTCACTAGCAACACTCTCTGACTGCTTTGCTCTCTCGAGATCTACAATAGTCTAATCCTCCTGAAAAATCATATTTGCTCATCTGATAATTTGTCTCTTTTTTGGATCCCATAGTTTATAGCCGAACTCATCTTCTCCATAACCAAGAAAGATGCAAGGAACTGCTCTATCATCAAGTTTCTGCCTCTTCTCCTTTGGAATATGTGCAAACGCCTTACAACCAAACACCTTCAAATGAGAATATGAAATATCTTTTTCAGACCAAACTCTCTCTGGAATATCAAAACCCAAAGGAACTGAAGGAGACCTGTTGATTATGTAACATGCAGTGTGAACAGCTTCAGCCTAGAAGCTCTTAGGTAACTTTACCATCTTCAACATGCATCTGACTTTCTCCACAATGGTCCTGTTGTACCTATCTGCAACTCCATTATGTTGCGGTGTGCTGGGTTCTGTCCTCTAATGTCGAATATCATGCTTGAAGTAATAATCTCTAAACTCAATGGAAGTGTACTCTCCTTCATTATCAGTATGCAAACACTTCAACTTCTTTCCTGTCTGCCTCTCCACCATAGCATGAAACTGCTGGAAGACTGAAAATACCTGATTCTTTATCCTCAACAAGAAGACCCACATCTTCCGTGATGCATCATCATAAATGTGACAAAATACTTATTGCCATCCAAGGATTCCACCTCAATAGGACCACAAACATCAGAATAAATCAAATCCATGATATTATTGTTTGGGTAGAAAATTGTATTCTTCATTGTATAACTCATTACAACTTCGATCGTTACAACGAGTTCAAAAAGATCGGTCTTTTTATAAGACCTTTACATAATGAAAATAAAAGTTACAATTCTCGTTCAAACAACACGCAACATGTGTTTATCGCCTATTGCTTTGCGTGAGATCTTCGCCTGTGCCGGGGTTTATCCGTGGACCACCTACGGATCAGATTCGGTTGATGGAAAATTCGGTAGAGCTTCGTCTTATTATGACAGGTTTGGAGGATGAAGTCCTCCGTGATCGGATCTCGGCAGTTCATCACCTTATTCCGGAAGCGTTTGACGAAGTCATCGACCGTCTCGTCGTCTTTTTGCTTCTTATCGAAGAGTGTCCTGATTAACACCTCGGTATCATCATCAAAGAAGTGAGCGAGGAACAGGTTCTCCAGGTCATCCTACCTATTGATGCTTTCAGACATGAGACGGCGATACCAATCGAAGGCGGGCCCACGAAGGGTACCAAAAAATGACCGAACCATCAAGGCTTCATTGCCGGAGATCATACCCAAGTGGGATTTGAAATAGATCAGATATTGTGTGGGCGAACCCTTCCCATCAAACGGCGTGAAGTTAATCAGGTTGAACTTCGTCGGGTATGCTATTGAATCCCACTCTCTTGGATAGTGACATGGAATACCGGTCCTTTTCACCTCTTGAGCAGACATTAGAGTGTTGATTTTGCTCTCGAGATCTTTTATTTTCTCATCATCGCTCGTAGCGGGCCTTGGACGATTTGAAAGAGGAATAACGCGGCCACCCCTGGCATTATCATCTTCGATGGAACCACCCCAGCATTGTTATCTTTAGTAGGACCATCCCCAGCGTTTTGTTCAACGGGAGAGTTATCAGCATTAAGGCATTCATCCACATCTGAATCGTTATTTGCTTGGTTAGCAACGTTGTGACGACTGGATTCACCAAGTTGATTCGACAAAGCTTGGATTTGTTGGTCATGTTCTTCCCTCATCCGCCTCATAGCCGTTTCCATTTCGAACTTGAAGTTCTCTTTTTGCTTGGCCAAGGCATCCTCAACCATTTTATCTACTTTCTCGATGTTAATCATAAACACTTCGCGGGATTGTCCTGGTCTGGAAACCATTTTGTCAGAAGCGACTGCAGAGTTGGCATCTGATGCTTCATCATCCGAGGATAACCCTCTCTGCATTCTCTGGTAGTCTCTTTGTCTAACTATTCTCGATCGTAACTGGGTTAGATGATGCGATATAAGCGGGTCAGAGCTAGAAGGTCGAATCGACTTTCCCTTATCAGCCATATTTATTGTGACTTCCGGAAGTTCGTCACCTTGAACGACCGATTGTTTCTTGCAGAAACGTTTTGGCTTGGACTTAGTCGCTCCGTTAGAGATCCTCTCAAATATCGAGACCCTCTGCGGAGCGGTCTTAGGGCAGCTACACGCTGATAATACTGTCCTGATTAGTTTGGCACACGGATAGTGACAATCCATCTCCTGGGTACTTCTTTTTCGAGACTTGTTCGTACCCCCAGCCCGATAGTACAACTCTAGCCATTAGAACTAACATTCCAGCCCTCTTGGGCTCTTTGTTAGTTCTAGCCATTAGAACTAACATTCTAGCCCTTAGAACTAACATAATAGCCGTTAGAACTAACATTTATAGTTCTAATTTTCCTTGACCCCCCTTTCAAATTCACAGGTTCTTAGATGTACTTCTTTTTCGAGACTTGTTCGTACCCCCAGCCCGATAGTACAACTCGTCGGTCTGATGACCAGAGCAACCCATTGTGTGTTGGCATGAATCCCTAGGTGTAACATCGTCGTCAGACGAATACATTTCTTTCTGGGGACGTAACACTCTATCAGTGTGTTCAAGAGTCACACGTTTAGATCTACGCTCTTGTAAGCGTGAACTCTTGACAGGCTCTTGGACTTTAATTTGTCGTCCGAGGCGGTCAATTATAGGAGTTTTCCGTGTGCGACCCCCAGCTCAAGTAATTGCTCAGGATTCATTCTCCCGACCCAAGCGTTCTTTGACTGGGGCTTTGCCTTAACCTGCGTGCGAAGGACCAAGACGATCCGTGATCTTCATCTTAAATCGAGACAAATCCATGCTGTCACAGTGCTCCACCGGAGGTGCGGAACTCGAAGGGATCGACAAAATAGGTGCAGAACGTCTTCTGTCTTGACCCTGGTGCTGGTCAGATTTGAGTGACCCACGGGTTGAAGGGTCGGATCCGGGTGACACGTGGGCAGGAGGGTCGGATCTGGGTGACTCGCGAGCAGGAGGGTCGGATCTGGGTGACCCGCGAGTAGGGGGGTCGGATCTGGGTGACCCGTGAGCAGGAGCGTCGGATCTGGGTGACCCGTGGCTTGGAGGGTCGGATCTGGGTGACCTGCGAGCAGGAGGGTCAGATCTAGGTGACCTACGAGGCTTGGAGGGTCGGATCTGGGTGACCTGCGAGCAGGAGGGTCAGATCTAGGTGACCTACGAGCAGGAGGGTCGGATCTGGGTGACCCGCGAGCAGAAAGGTCGGATCTGGGTGACCCGCTAGCAGGAGGGTCGGATCTGAGTGACCCATATTTTTTGATCTTTTCGGCCGTTGTTTCGGACTTTGGCCTCCAAGTTTGGTGCAGCCTTGATTGTTTCTTGGCTATGTCCTTCATCTGCATTATTTGTGCCTTTTGCAAAAGAATTCGTGCGTGGGCAAGCAGCATGCGGCGCTTCTGAATTCGCTCCTCAAGTGTTGAATGGATCCTTTTGACTTGGATCCATTCACTTGCTGTTGGTTTGGAGGAGAGGACATCTGCTCGCTTTTGGGGTGCTCGATGCTCCTTGAATTTCAGACCGGCTTCATAAACGGATCCCGTCTACGGGCTCCAAAGCCTTGGTGAATTGGCACGCGAGGCGTTGGCGCTACCTATGGCAAGCTTTTTTTGATAAAGTAGGTGCGCCTTCAGTACTCAACTCCTTGATTGAGGAGGAGTTCAGATCTGTAACTCCGACTTTATTGGAGGCCGGAGGTGCGTTGCGAAGTGCAGTCGTTGCGGCGACAAGGGCGCTGATCTTCCTGCGCTTGTGAAGGGCGGAGGATCTGGAGGAGGGGGACGACAGATACTCCTCGAACTTCAGCTGGTCGAACTCATATTCGACCACTTCTTCAACCGGGATGCAGATCCGAGGTTACGACACGACAGCTTCGGCAATGAAGCTGTTGGCTCCTACTGTGATCGCCAGCGTGTTTGGGTAGAAAATTATATTCTTCATTGTATAACTCATTACAACTTTGATCATTACAATGAGTTCAAAAAGATCGGTCTTTTTATAAGACCTTTACACAATGAAAATAAATGTTACAATTTTCGTTCAAACAACACGCAACAAGTGTTTATCGCCTATTGCTTTGCGTGGGATCTTCGCCTGTGCCGGGGTTTATCCGTGGACCACCTACGGATCAGATCCGGTTGATGAAAAATTTAGGAGAGCTTCGTCTTCACCAAGGAAGTATTTGATTTGAAGCGCTGAGACCGATCAAGCGAAATCAGCACTCTTCTCGAGATCAAGACCAAGCTTGATCTCAAGGAAATGGGGGAAGCGGGCTTCGGATCTTTCGAACTCTCCTTCTTTATGCTGAAGAACTCGCCAAGATCTGTCAACCATTGCTGAAATTCATGCTCCTTTGACTCCTCAATTCGGCAGCACCTCCTCGTCTTGATAATATTCCGCCCCTGTGAAATGAGCCCCTATGCCTGTATTTATAGGTTTCGGTTGGGGGTTTTCGGATAAGAATGGGTGATTTGACCTTATCTTCAATTAATAACAGCCTAACCACTTTTGCAGATGATATCATGTCAGTTAGGAACCCCTGGAATAGATAAATCCTGAGAAAACCGCTCAAAACCATCGAAAAACGCGTCAGGGGGTCAAAACAGCGCGACGGGTGCTGCTTACCCGCAGGGGGCGCGGGTCGGCGCGGTCCTACCCGTGAGGGCGCAGGTCGACGCGTCAACCCGCGCCGGCCACGGGCCAGACGTGCAACCCGTGCGCGGCCGGTTTCAGCGCGGTTCGACTCGTGCAGGCAGCGGGTTTTTGAACTGTTTGGTTTTTTTCCCGATTCTTTGGGACTTGTTCTTTTCGCCATTTCATGTATTTGGTCGAGTTGTTGACATGTACGCTTCATTGCAGGACTGACCGTCGAACGCGCGTTGGTTGACGTGTGCGCGTTGGTTAATGTGCGGGTGTTGATTGATGCACACGAACTGATTGACGCGCGCGTGTTGACCGACGCGCGCGAGCTGATTAACGCGCGCGTGTTGACCGACTCGCGCGAGCTGATTGACGCGCGCGTGTTTGTAGGCTGTCTAAAAATCACTACAGATAGCTAATTCCCATCAAATACCAATTATGGAAGTTACAATTTGACGGCTTCCATAAGACTATAATTTGAAGACTTTCACGTGGATCGATAAAGGTTACAATCTGACGACATTCGCAACAACTGATGAAAGCTCTAATCAACAGCCTTCACAATCAACATCGGGAGTTACAATCTGACGACTCTCACATTTTTAAGGAGCCAAGACGAAGATTACAAGATGATGATCTTTACAACGCTCTAGCAATAGAGACTACAAATCGACGGTCTCTTCAAACCAAAACGCGGATATCTCTCAAACCGTAAGGAATTTGGCAAAACTGACAGAGCAAACCGAATCCTATGGGGTGGGTTTGGTCGGCTCCATCTCGTCGAGATAGCCAATTTTTATATATAATTCGTCCAATTCCGACTTACGGTTTGAAAGTTATGACCTGTTCTTCGCAGCAAGTTATGTTCTGAAGTCCGTCTGCAAGACTGGACTTCATCTGAACATTGGACTTAGCCTGGAGTTCGCCAAGCCCACCTAAGGCTCACCTCTGCATCCCAGGTCCAAAAACGCAGAGTTCATGTAGAGCCCAACTCTGCGTCCAACGACAAAAACGCAGAGTTCATGCAGAGCCTAACTCTGCGTTCCAGGTCCAAAAACGCAGAGTTCATGCAGAGCCCAACTCTGCGTCCCGGTTCCAAAAACGCAGAGTTCATGCAAAGCCCAACTCTGCGTCCCGGGTCTAAAAACGCAGAGTTCATGCAGAGCCCAACTCTGCGTCCCGGGTCCAAAAACGTAGAGTTCATGCAGAGCCCAACTCCGCGTCCCAGGTCCAGAATCCAGAGTTCATCTCTGCGCAGCGCGACCTGTGCGTTTTCAGCCTAAAACAGGCCCAACTCTGCGTTTCAGGTCTAAAACGCAGAGTTCGGGCCCATAACGCTATTTTTCAGTGTTTAACTCGTTCAAAGCACGAACTGAACGGTTTCAAAACCGTTTTCCCCATGATTTGGGGAGCAGTTTAAGGGGGTGGTTACACCCCATTTAGCCCCACTTAGGAGCTAATTAAGGGGATGGTTACACCCCTTAATCCCCTATAAATAGGAGTAAACTCAACCGAGTTAGGGGCTGGACTTTTTCATGAGAAAGTCATAAAAAGGAGATCGGCCTTCATCCATCTTCAACTTCAGCAACAAAGAGCTTTGGAGATCAGCGACTTGAAGAAACTCGTGAATCATCTTGGAAGGCTTTTATTGAAGCCTTTGAGATTACTCGACTTGGCTTGTGAACTCTTTCTAAGAGTTCTTCTCAACTCGATCAGAGTTTAAAACTTGCTCTGCAAGTTCTTGGCTTGTGAACTCTTTCTAAGAGTTCTTCTCAACTCGATCAGAGTTTAAAACTTGCTCTGCAAGTTCTTCTAAAACTCGCTCTGAGTTATTAACTCGTTAAGAGTTATTTTCAAACTTGCCACGCAAGTTCTCCATAGTGTCAAATCGTGAGGAAAAGACCACGTTCCAGTGAAACAAGACGTTCGGATCGTCAACGGAGAGCAAACTCGACGCGAGCATTCGAGGGAGGCACTCCATCGCCACCGTGAAGAACCCAGACCTAAACAAATGGGAGAATCCAAATCAATTCTCCTCTCTTTTGTAATCGGGAAATCCAATTGTAATCGAGATTGAGAGGGTTATAATCATTCTTTTTCTAAGCAGTTAGAGAGAATAAATCAGATACAATTCTTTTATTATTTTTCTTATTACAAATTTTCCAACCAACAGTGTTGACCGACGCGCGCGAACTGATTGACGCGCACGTGTTGACCGACGCACACGAACTGATTGACGCGCGTGTGTTGACCGACGCGCGCGAACTGACTGTTGAGCGCGCAGGCCACTGGGTTCGCCGTTTCGCCTCCTGCGATTGCGCGCGAGCTGACTGTTGAGCGCGCAGGCCACTGGGTTCGCCGTTTCGCCTCCTGCGATTGTCGGTGTTAGATAATCCTCTTAGACTCGGATAACGACGTTCGTCGTCTTCTCTCCGTCTCGAGCTATGTGCGGACACCCATAGATATTTTTAGACACCTACAATTATCTTTTCTTTTAGAAGGCTTATTAAAAGAAACTCTATGTTGTTTGCCAAATAAACAATAATCACAAGGGGTGAGTGACGAACTTTTAGCAAAGGGAATGAGAGACTTCTTTGCCAATATCTATAACCCTTTCTCGCTCATGTGCCTGAGCCTCCTATGTCACAAACTGAGAGTATCACCGTCTTGAGCCACGCTCAAAGAATCACATGACAAAGAATCACATGAAGCCTTCGCTTGAGTCTTATATAAATTACAACATACACTTCCTCTAGCCACCACAAAAGAGCCATTGGTGATTTTACATTTTCCTCCATCAAATTGAATTTCATATCCCATTCGGTCAAAAGAAAGATCCGAAATTAAGTTGAGCCGCAAATTGAGAACATGCTACACATTCTTTAAGATCAATGTGCATCTGATATCTGTCTGCAAGTGTCTATCACCAAGTCCCATAATCTTCGAGTAGCTGATATTGCCCATCTTCACATTATCAAAGTCACCTGCTTTATACGACGTGAAAAGGTCTCGATTGGAGGTAGCATGACATGTAGCTCCTGTATCCACTATCCACTCAGAATTCTGACTTGTAACATGCATACAGTCTTCTTCCCTACAAATGAGAATAACATCAGTCTCAAACAAAGTAGATGTAGTGTCACTGTCTGCTTTCTTCTTCTCATCTTTCTTTTCATCTTTGTTCCAGCATGCTCTTTCTTTAATGCCCAACAATTCTTCTTGATATGACATGACTTCCCATAATAAAAGCAACCTCTTCCTTTAGACTTTGATATGCCCTTGGATGTGTCACGACCTCTGGACTGGTCCTTGTACCTACTCCTGCCCCTGTTCTACGTGACAAGTGCATGTGAGTTATCTGTGTTGGTAGACTTCCTCCGAGTCTCCTCATTGAATAAACTGCTAGTAACCATACTCATCGATAACACACCATCTGGAGCTGCGTTGCTGACTGTCATAATCAGTGTTTCCCAACTGTCTGGTAAAGAACCCAATAGCAATAAAGCCTGTAGCTCATCATCGATAGTCATCTTCATGGTAGCTAACTGATTAATTAAACTCTTGAACTTATTCAAGTGCTCTGCTATGTTGCTTCTTTCTTTGAATTTTAAGTTCACCAAGCGCCTCATAAGAAAGGCCTTGTTTCCTGCGGTCTTCTGCTCGTAGAGATCCTCAAGCTTCTTCCAAAGAGACTTCGCATTAGTCTCACTCGATACATGATGAAACGCACTAACATCGATTCACATCCGAATATAACTGATCGCCTTCATGTGTTGTTTCTCCCATTCTTTATCAGTCATCTTTTCTGGCTTGGCTTCATCTCCCTCAATAGGGTCATGTCTGGCTTGGCTTCATCTCCCTCAATAGGGTCATGTAAATCTTTACAATACAGAATATCTTCCATCTTGGATTTCCATACTTGCCAATTGGAACCATCAATCTTTACAATACAGAATATCTTCCATCTTGGATTTCCATACTTGCCAATTGGAACCATCCAATTTCATTATTGTGCCAAAACTCTCCATCTTTTCCATCCCAAAGCACGTCTCAAACTAGGGATCTGATACCACTTGTTAGGGATTTTATGGAGATTAATCTGCGGAATTAAATACTAAACGAATAACGGTACCGATGAAAATACCACAAGCAAGCAAACACCAAGATTTAACATGGTTCGGCAAATCGTGCCTACGTCCGCGGGGCAATCCAGAGAGAAAATTTTCACTATGAATCAAGAGTACAATCCCTCCAAGGTACACCTGAACTTGAGAATTAAATCACAAGAGAAAGATACAATGTTACCTCTAGGGCACCAAAACCCTAAAACCCGTCTCACCAAAAATCTTCAACTCCCGTGGAGAAACCAGCACCATACCCTCGACGACGTCCTCGTTCTGAAAACAACGGCTTTTGAATCACTGCAATCGGACAACCGAGCGATCCAGAATCTAAACGTTTCTCTCTCTCTTCTTCTCTCTCCTCTCTGGTACTGTAGCAACCCTTTTATCGGGTTATTGTAGCCAACTCTGTTCACCCGAAAATTGTTTATCTAAAAATTGATCTCATGGCTCTCTTATATAGAATTTTCCAAACATATTCCTATTTCAAATAGATCATCCAAATCCTTTTCTAAATAGAGTTCTAATCCATGTAGACTTCTTATAGATAGAATTCTAATTCATGTAGATTTCCTCATGTGGGCCTTATCTTGAGCTGGACCCACAACAATTATAAGACACGACTACGAAAAGACAAGCACAAAAAGGTCTGACGATTATACAAGATATGGTATTGACGTCAAAAGGGAGTAATTAAAGTAAATATATATATATATATATAAGAGGAAACAAAAGCAAATACAAGGCGCTACCATGGCATTAGATGCCCAACAATGAACACCAAAAAGAGACTAAAAACTTCCGAACTCCATGATATAAAAGATCCTAACATGGTCCTTGTTTGTTGGTCTCTCTGCCACAACACTCTTCCAGCATGGTATCCTCATTCTGCTCACGACGAGTCCTTGGTGAGCACCGGAAGTGCTTGTTTTGGCTTAATACTTATATTTCCTGTGATAATAAAAGGTAAAGTTAATGTCAAGTTGGAACTAGGAACCTATTAGGGATCCAGTTCATGAAGAAAGTGCTATTTAACATTTCGTGAGCTAATTCATTCCAATGCTTAAATAAGAAGGATGTTGATATATGCAAAGGCATCAAGTTTGATTAGAATTTTCTCTTGCTTACATAAACATTTACAAGATGTGAGTTGGATTTCTTGTCGTGTGGCTAGAATAAGTTATGAGTTGATCAGATATGGTTTATAGAATTTCATAGGGGGGAAAAAGAAGGTTATTTCATAATAACTGACAAATTCTTGTTAAAGATTCTAAGGACATGTTTGCAACGGAAATAAAGCGTTCATTAAATATATGAGTAGGTATAAGGTTTCTAAGTATAAAACATTAAGATTCCGTGAAAAAGTAAACTATAAATAGGAATTTATCAAGGCAGCATAATTTGATCATGGGTAGTCACGAAGGGTATAGAAGAAGTCCTGTGCAGCGCTGCAATTGACTAAAATTACACATCACAAGAAAACATGATCAGCTTCGATCAAGCACGGGCTGAGAAAAATTTATGAACACAAGGATTAATTTGCATATATAATTTAAACCATGAATTAAGAAAGAAAACCCGCCAAAGACAAAGCTTTGGCTAGAATGCAGTATAAATTAAGTAATATGCTTCAGAAATGACCTTCATTGTTCTCCCATCCTCCACATTCTGGACTTCAGCCTCGCAATGCTCAGTGCAAATTTCACATAGATCCAATCACTAAAATCATCAACAGCGCGAAAGACCAGAATCCTTATCGACTGTTTGATCATTATCGTACCGAAGGCTGCCCAGAAGCTAATCAGAAACCCAATTGCAGCACCACCATAAATCCACACGATCTCATACTTGTCATCATCCTCTTCCTCTTCTTGGCCATTTCTATTAGGTGCATTACCAGGGCACTTTGGTAGCGGCCATCCACAAAGGCCTCGATTGCCACTAAAATCAGAGGCATTGAAGGTTGAAAACTGAGTTACTTGTGGAATTTCTCCAGACAAGTCATTATTGGAGAAGTTCAAACGACCTAAAAAATGCAGTGCTGACATGTTGGGAGGAATTGTGCCCGAAAGATTGTTTGTCGATAGATCAAGGGCCTGCAGCTGTGTCATAGCACCAATGTTCTTTGGAATACTTCCTGTAAAGTGATTCCGCGACAAATTCAAGAAAACTAGTTCATGAAGTTGTGTCAGTGAATCTGGAATCTCTCCCGAAAGACCGTTGCTAGATAAGTCTATAATATTCACGGATGATAACACAGAGGTGTAGTCAGAAGCAACCCCTTTGGTAACTAGCTGAAGATTCTCTACATACAGAAGGTTATTATGGAAAACAAAAAACCTGTCTTCTACTCCAAGGTGTGCCATAGCCATGGAGCTAAAATTTTCGAAATGAAGCGACAAGCTGCCTGTGAGATTATTCAGTGAAAGATCCAAGATCTGAAGAGATGTAAGATATGATAGCTGCATCGGAATAAGACCACTTAACTGATTCGATCGCAAACTAAGAATCCCCAGACGTGAAAGGCTCTCTCCTATCCATGTTGGTATGTTGCCAGATAATCTGTTCTCATGGAGATCAAGAGTAACCAGCTGCTGGCAGTGCTTCAAAGACTCGGGTATTTTGCCAGAAAGATGGTTGCTTCCCAAGTGCAGCGACCCAAGATAAGGAAGAGATCCAAATAAGTCAGGTATGTACCCTGATAAACTGTTGTTAGATAAATTAAGAATTACCAGCTGCGACGACTTGTTCTCGAACCTAGGGAGTGTTCCGTATAGGTTGTTGTTGGAGAGATCAAGGTATGCCAGTGAGCTTAGATTGCAAAAGAACATAGGACCAGTTAACCTGTTACCCGACAAATCTAAGAGACTCAATTCATAGAGGTCGGAGACAGTGTTTGGTATGTATCCGTTGATATTGTTGTTCGACATGGTCAGTTGCTGAAGACGGCTGATATTGAATAATGAGCGTGGAATCTCTCCGGTTATCAAATTTGTCGATATATCAAAGCTCTGCAAATTCGCAAGGTTCCCGATGGAGTCCGGTATCCTTCCCCTGATTTTGTTGTTGGCCAGATACAAATCAGTCAAGTTGCGTAGGTTCCCTATGCTCTCTGGTATCTCCCCACTTAACCTGTTACCCGAAACGAAGAAACCCTGGAGTTGGCTAAGATTTCCCAATGTTTTCGGAAGACCCCCCGGGATCTGGTTTTCATCCAGTTTGATACTTCTCAAGCGCGTAAGGTTCCACAGAGAATCTGGAATGGGGCCGTCGATAACATTGAAAGCCAAATCTACAGTTTTCAAATAAGGAAGGCTATCGAAATGCCTCCATATCTCTGCACCAAATTTGTTCCGGCCTAAATCCAAACTTTGCAAATTGATTAGATGGCCAGAAGTTAGCGGTAACCCGCCATGGAGTCCAGAATTGCCAATAGAAAGATCCACAAGACCACTAATATTATTAAGTAGCCAGCTAGGAATGGTAGAATTGAACTGGTTCCCAAAAAAACTAATCCTGCTGAGAAGCGTGAAATTGCCGACGGAGGTAACACCAGCGGGGAGGTTTAAAAGTCCAGCGTACTCCAACTCTAGAGTAGAAAGGTTCGGGAGCTTGCTAACGTCATAAATCCAGTCGACCGCTTTCGACAGGTCGACCGCACTCAGACGAAGGTAGTATAAAGAGGTCAGCCGAGAGAGCCAGTGAAGGTCATCAACACGCAGGATAAAAGATGAAGGATCATAACTATAGTCAATAATAAGCGCTTGCAAGCTGGAAAGATTTCCAAGCTGACGAGGGATGGTTCCGTGAAACCAAGTCGATGAGAGGTCAAGATATTCTAGTCGTGGGAGAGACCCTATGAACTCCGGAATGGGGGCCCCAGAAAAATTATTTCCGCTCAGGTCCAAGTACTCTAGATGTGTTAGATCCATCAGAGAGGGGTTGAGCTTACTCGCGCCTA
>NC_033798.1:94599885-94681296 GCF_001876935.1 Asparagus officinalis
CAGGACCGTCATCCTGGGAAGGATACTGGAGGCTGAGCTCGACGACATGCCCGGTGACGTTGTCACACTCGACTCCTAGCCAACTGCAGCAGTCGTCTCCACCTTTCCTCCAAGAAGACAGCCAGTCGCCAGGATCGTACATGTCTTTTCCAATGTCGAGGAGAGCTCTTCGCTCTCTGTCGATGCATCTTATTCTTCCGCCACCCTGCAGAGGGAAACATGATGGAGCGTTGGCTCCGATGTATAGTATGAGAATAGCCACCCGCACGAGAGAGAGGGGTACCCTCTTGCATCCGCAAGTTCTGATACAATAAGCCATTAGAATCCTTTGGGCTGGCCTAGCTATAGATGATGGACTGAAATGCTAGGTGTGATATTGTGGTCTGTAAGCAGAGGCGAGTGCGTGTGTATATATACTGCATTAGACTGCTGTTGCATAATATATAGTTAGGTAGGTATTTTATTTCTTTTTTATACATATTTTTATTTATTTATTTATTTTATTTTATTTTTGAAATGCATACCAATTCCCTTATTAGTTTTCTTGATAATGACTGATTGTATGGTGTCCACGTATAAAGCTAGTTCATGTACTGCTTTCAGTTTGGAAAGAGAACTACATATTTGCCTATATTTTAACCGAATTTGATAACAGACTTCAGGTTGGTGCCAGGTTTAAATCTGTATCTAACGCGCTTTCTATCCATTGATGATTTCTTTTTCTAATGAGAAACTGCAAAAATTAATGCTCCATTATGTTTAATTAAAAAGGTCATCAGTCCACATCAAGTTCTAATGAGAAACTGCAAAAATTAATGCTCCATTATGTTTAATTAAAAAGGTCATCAGTCCACATCAAGGAAACTATTCTATTGATGATTAAGAATGCTCCATTATGTTTAATTAAAAAGGTCATCAGTCCACATCAAGGAAACTATTCTATTGATGATTAAGAAGATTTATTTGAGACCAGAATAGGACCATGGCTAGTAAAAGTATAATATTTGGATCCAATTAGTCTGTGTAGGACAAAATAATCAAATGAGGACTTGACCTTGAAGCAGATTCGGTCGTCGGAGGTGAATTTAATAGAGGCTTGTTCAGACCAGCTACAACAAATTTGGTGGAGTGTAGTAAGGGGTTTTGTCTTTTTTTTTAATATTTAATTATGATTATAATTAGAGACCTAATCAGTCGCGTCTTAATAACTATACTAGCTGAGGGACTATGTGTCAATAAAAGATGACACCTCCATACTAAAGGTCTTGCAATGAGCACTAATTTTTCATAATTTTTTCTTTAATATGACTCTCAAAGTCACCCACAACCACAAGTCAAAGTTACAGCATAGACAAGTATTTTAAATTTGCCAATAGCGCTCCTTCTAAGATTTCCCTTGCTTTCTATTTTTCCCACAGAACAACTGTAAAACAAAACATTTCACGCCTAATTCCCTCTACTACAAAAGGGCTGCCTTTTTGCAAAGTATGTTATTAGCTTATTCCTATTGGAAACTAAAATACTAAAACTTACGGCTAGGTTTCGGTTCAGTTTGGAGCTTCGGTGAATTCTAGGTCATGATTATATATAAATTTTTTTATTAAACTATATTGGCTGAAATGGAAATAGTTCAACGTACCTCATCCATGCTTAAATCCAATACAAATTATTTGAGAATTAATAAATGTTTAGCAATCGAAGCATTTAAGATATTCAGGTGTTGACCAATATTGAGAAACATGTACATGGTTATTTGGGGGAAGTATCCGCTTCAGAGGCATTAGGGGCTGTTTGGTTCCCTATTTTTGAGGGAAAGACTCTCTTGAAAGCTTGCTAAAAGTGTCACTTTTTGGCAGGCTTTCAGCCAAAATCGCCTCTAAAAAAGAAGATTTTGGCTGATAGCCTGCCAAAAAGTGACACTTTTGACACTCTTAGCAGGCTTTCAAGAGAGTCTTTCCCTCAAAAACATGGAACCAAACAGCCCCTTAGACGCAGACAACCTGATTTATGCAAAATATTAATTTTTGGCCCAACGTGTTATTCAGGTAAAAAAGTGGAAATTTCACTTCTTGACATAACCCTTGATCCTGATCCAAGAGTTTTCAAACATAATGGGAAAAAAAAATCCTATTTTACATCTAGATGCGTCTCCACCTACTGTTTGACTCCAAATTAGACTGCAGCATGGGATCGCAATAATTCACCAGGGTTAATGCTTACAATACAGTTTTTTTGAGGTATAATCAGATTATTGAACCCACCATAGCAAGGCCACATACCCCACGCCCCCCCCCCCCCCCCCTCACCCTCACTCATGTGCTCTTTCATTTTCTAATCCATAGATGGTTCATCATATTGCCTTCTGAGACATCCTTTGAACAATAATAGCTAGTCACGCCACCGTAAAGGTAACATTTGACGATGCAAGTTAGCCTCCTTAACAACCCAGCTCAAAAGGCGATAAGGTGTTGCAGAATGGATAAATAAGCGCATTAGCAACACCTAACGGCTTTTGGACTCCACTATTTGTTGTTGGTAAGTTTTGAATTAGTCTCAGAGGTTATATTTGCTAAACTGAAACTATGGCCAAGGCATATTGAGATCACTTGACGATAAACAATATTTGGAGACCGTTTTGATTCAAAGTCTTCACGTTTAGGAGACTTATCGCAAACTCCTTCTTTTGTGCAGGCTGCAAACTACGATTACCTCGAGTAAGTTGTAAAACGTTAACTCCACAAAGTATAAAAGAAAAACACGATATGTATGTGCACAAATGTTTTATTTTATTTTATTTTTCCTTTTGAATTAATGATCTAGCGTTACCCCCCCCCCCTTTTTTTCCTCTAATGTATAATAATAGACTTGATTAGCCTATCAGTGACAAATTAGTGAATATCTATATGGAACCTTTGGCAGGAGATTTTGTCCCTTCCAAAACATCTGAAATTTAATAAAGGAGTTAAGCAGTTGTGTCGTATAAAGAATGAACGATGGCGAACGATGGCGTTAAGATCTGACTGGTGTAGAGTTTTTCTTTTCTATTTTTCTTATTGCTTTTTTCTTTATCATTTTTCCTTTGGTGGTCAAGAAGTGCGTGATGTTGGGGAAATACCCGGGGCTACGCTAAATCCCTAAAACAGCAAAAACGCAGTATAAAAAAAGTACACCAAGATTTACAAGGTTTGGCAAACTTGCCTACGTCCTTGAGAGTCACATAATTAATTTCTTATTAATCAAAGAAATTATAATGCAAGAGCAGATCTCAAACTTGAGATCTCTCAATAAATGCAAAATCTAACACTGTAGCTACAGTGAAGATCTCTCTTCTTAATTTCCCACTTCTTAAATTTCCCCTTTTATATCCCCCCTCCTCAAATCTCTGAGTGAGCGCTGGAGAAAGAAAGAAAAGAACAGAGAGAGAAGAATGCTGCCACTGCTAAGGGTTGAAATCGTGAGAAGGAGAGAGAGAGAAGAAGCATCGGAGAGAGGTGCTCTGGGTTTCCCTTTAATATTAGAAAACTTCTTTTTATAATATCAGTTCCTCAAAAATTGGAGATATAGGCTAAAAAAAAAAAAAAAAAAAAAATGATCCTCGATTGAGATTGCCTAGATCGAGCTCGCCCACTCTCGACCCCGTCTGTCAGCACCGACCTCGCTTGAAGCCCTCGAGCTCGCCTACAAGGGGGGTTCGACCTTGCCTGAAGGAGCTCGAGCTCGCTTGAAGCACCGACCTTGCCTGCAGGTCAACCTGGACCTCGCCTAAAGCCTACTCGAGCTCGCCTGACCTTGCCTTCGACCTCGCCTGAGCTCGCCAGAGGCCCGCCTGACGGTTTGTGTCTACACCCGACACTAACAATTTCCCACTTGGAGACAAAACCACCATCGACGGGCTATCTCAACAATCACCTCCTCCTGTGTGGCTCCGCCTTCATCACCTATGCATGAAGGCCAATTGAAATTATGCACAACTTTAGTTTCTAAAATATCACTGCATTTGTCAACATATCCGCTGGATTATTACTTCCTTGGATCTTCTATTGAAATCCTTTGACACTTGTCGGGCTCTGTATCTTCTGGAACCATCGTGTTTCTTTTTCACTCGATACACCCACTTGTTATGATATGCCTTCTTCCCCATGGGCAACTCAGCTAGTTCCCATGTATGATTAGAGATCAGAGATTTCATCTCTTCTTTCATGGCAAGCTCCCACTTGCTCGCATCTCCACTTTAACAAGCTTCATCATAGCTTTCAGGCTCCCCTTCATCTATCAGCAACATAAAATTCATGTATCAGCTATTAGGCATAGGAGGATGAGAAGTTCTTCTCAATATCGGAGTTGGCACGTCAGGCTCCTGCACACCGTTCTGTCCAACAGGCTCTTCTGGCATAGGACCTTCTGCATTGGGTTCTTCCGAGAGGTTACTCGAGACATTATCTGCATCTATAAATGTTGACTCGCTCTCTGATTCATCTGTCTTGTGCATATCCTTGTACATCACCTTCTCATTAAATATCACATCTCAGCTCCTGATCATATTCTTGTTTTCGTTGTCCCAAATGCGGTAGCCGAACTCATCTTCACCATACCCGATGAATATGCATTTCTTGGACTTTAGATCAAGCTTATTCCTTCCTTGATCACTAATATGCACATAAGCTACACAACCGAAAACTTTGAGATGTGAGAGGCTTACCTCCTTTCCGCACCATATCTCTTCTGGTATTCTGTGCTCCAATGGAACTGATGGACCTCGGTTGATCAAGTAAGGTACTGTGTTGATTGCTTCTACTCAGAACTGATTCGGTAGGCCTGACTGTATACAGATGTTTTTGGCTCTCTCTGTTAACGTCCTGTTCATCCGTTCAGCTACACTATTGTGCTGAGGCGTGCCGGGCATGATTCTCTCCATTTTGATCCCGTGCTCATAGCAGAACTTCTTGAATCTGATGTCTTCATACTCACCGCCATTATCGGTCCTGAGCTTCTTTATTCTCAGACCGGTGTTATTCTTGACCGTGGCTTTCCATCTTCTGAAAGCCTTAAATACTTCTGATTTATCCTTCAGAAAGTAGACACATACTTTCCGAGAGTGATCATCGATAAAAGTCACAAAGTAGTGTTTCCCACCAATGGACACGGTGGTGGTTGGTCCCCAAACATCTGAGTAAACCAGCTCTAGCTTCTCTTTCCTAGGGGTTCCGCCACTTGTCTAAAAGCTGATTCTCTTCTGCTTTCTAAGTATGCATTCTTCATACATATTAATCTCTACTGATTGTAAACCTGGGAGTTTTCCCTTTGTGTGCATAATTTTCATCCTCTTTTCACTCATATGACCGAGTCTCTAGTGCCACAGCTTTGAAGTCTCATTGCCTGTTGCAACTAAGATCAAACAACATACATCTGCTATCATATACAGGATACCAGTCTTCCTGCCTCGAGCAATTGTCATTGCACTTTTTGAAATCCTCCAATCATCACCATGGAAAGTTGTAGTGTAACCTTCACGAGCTAGTTAGCTTACTGAGATTAAGTTTTTTTTCCAGGTTGGGAATATGCTTGACATCCTTCCGCTCCCATACTGACCCATTTAACTTAATCTTTACTACACCTTCTCCAATAATGACATATAGTTGATCATCACCAAAGTATACATTTCTAAGGTTTTCGGGGATATACTTCTCGAGGAATTCTTTCTGAAAAGTAGCATGGAATGATGCTCTAGAGTCCAACGCCTAAGACTCCTCCTTGCTCTCCAAAGAGCATATCAATGCATCATCTCCTCCTAAGGTGAAAGCAACATTTGCATCTGCCTTTTCCTCCTACTCCTTTTGTGCACTCTTGCACAGATTCTTGTAGTACCCGGTTTTCCCGTACTTCCAACATTCGATAGCCTTCGAGCTGCTGGGATTCCTGGATTTGGACCTCCTATCCTCTGATCCATTTCCTCTGGTTGATTTCTACCTCTTGACTCTGCATGCAATATTGAAGAGGTTGTAGCTTCATCCGACTCTCTCCGTCAGATCTCCTCACTGAGAACCAGATCACGAACGTCATTAAACTTGAACTTGTTACTTCCCGACGAGCTACTCATAGCTGTGACTGTAGAATTCTAGCTTTCTGGTAGGGAAGACAAAAGGATCAATGCTTGTACTTTTTCATCAAACTCAATATCAACTGAACTCAATTGTGTTGTGATTGTATTGAGTTCATTGAGATGATGTGCTACCGATGCACCTTCCGTCATTCGCAGATTGAATAACCGCCTCATTAAATGAACTTTATTTGAGGCTGATAGCTTCTCATACATATTTGAAAGTGCTGCCATAAGACCCATCGTGGTCTTTTTCTTTGCAATGTTAAAAGCAACATTGCGGGTTAATGCCAAACGAATAACCCCGAGGACCTTTCTGTCTAGAAGGTTCTAATCTTCTTCTTTCATACTCTCCGGCTTCTTCCCCGAAAGGGGTTGATACAAATTCTTTTGGTACAGATAATCCTCTATCTGCATCTTCCAAAATCCGAAATCTGTTCCATCAAACTTCTCTAATCTCACTTTTCCTTCATCTGCGACCATCGCTCCCACTGGAATCTGACTTTCTCTAGATCGTTTCAAGCTCGGATACCAGTTGTTGGGGAAATACCCAGGGCTACGCTAAACCCCTAAAATAGCAAAAACACAGTATAGAGAAAAGTACATCAAGATTTACGAGGTTCAGCAAATTTGCCTACGTTTTCAGGAGCCACACAATTAATTTCTTATTAATAAAAAAAATTACAATGCAAAAGCAAATCTCAAACTTGATCTCTCTCAATAAATGCAAAATCTAACATTGTAGCTACAGTGAAGATCTCTCTTCTTAAATTTCCCCTCTTAAATTCCCCTTTTATATCCCCCCTCCTCAAATCTCTGAGTGAGCGCTGGAGAAAAAAAGAATAGAGAAGAGAGAGAAGAACGTCGCCGATGCCCAGGGTTGAAATAGTGAGAAGGAGAGAGAGAGAGAGAAGAAGAAGTTTCGGAGAGAGGTGCTCTGGGTTTCCCTTTTATAGGGAAACCATAGCGACCTGTTGCTGGAGCTCGCCTGTAGATCCTCGCTTGAGCTCGCCTGGATCGAGCTCCTCTATTCTCAACTCCGCTTGTCAGCACCGACTTCGCCTAAATCTCTCGAGCTCGCTGTAGAAACGACAACGAAGTTCTGGAGAAAACAAGCAGGAGGCATTTTGGAAGCTTCACGGTTGATCGCATATAGTGCGGCAGTCAACCGCGAACGTGCACATGACAGGGTTGGTCTCTGGACTTTTGGCGGTTGATCGCGATGGGTTCTACGGTTGACTGTGCCAAAACCTTGTAGGTGATTTTGTCTCTGGACTTTTGGCGGTCGACCGTACGATGGGTTCGACGATCGACCGCGTAGTGGGTTTGGGCATGTTTTTGTTTTCTGATCCATTTCATTTTGAGTTGATATATAACCCTAATCACGATTAATTAGGATTAAGGAATGATGTTTTTAGCAGTCTTTGAGAGAGGATTGTTGCATCCAATTGTGGGAGATTTGTGAGAGATTTAGAGAGTTTTGTTTTTAGGATTTTGAGTGATTTTGTAACCCAAAAATTTTGTATTCTCTTCATCTCTAATAGTAAGAACTCCCCCCTCCTTGCCCCGTGGATGTAGGCAACTTGCCGAACCATATAAAACTTGTTTGTCTTACTGTGATTTGTGGTTGCTTGTGTGGTTGTGATCTTTCTCATTCTTGTTCGTGTGATTCGAGTTCCGCTGCATACAACAAGTGACCCTCACAAATATTCTCAAATATAAAGATTTTGTTCTCTAACAAAATGAGAACTCAATGAAGCTCACACTTAATGTATCATTCACCACAACCCAATAATATAGTGTATGAAAATACTAAAAGGTCAATAGGGATGTGGGTGAACAAAGAGCAATAATCAAAACTAAACTCAATATAAATTCTAGCTTAACAAAATGAATAAATAACAAATAATTGTATAAGGCTAGAGATAGAGTTTAGAAGAATCTTCTCTAGAATTTAAGAAAGAGAGATGGATGAAAATGAAGCTCAAACCTATAGAATCAATCTCATTTTTCTCTTGTGAAAGTTTCTTCACAAAAACTTATAAAACAACACTTAAACAAACTTTAAATTCTTGTAAAACTTGATTAAAATTTTCTTGGTTGTTGGGAGTGTTAAATGCAATGGGGTATATATAAGGTAGAAGAAACCAGCCCAAGAAACCATCACAAAGCAACAAAACAATAAAAAAACACAAAATCTAGAAAACTAACCGTTATGCCAACGACTACTATTTCAGTCGACCGGATGACAATGGTCGGTCGACCGAAGGTTGTGCATCAGCCAACCGAATACAAGTTGTCGGTAGACTAAAACACCCTGAAAAAGATCAGCTAAAATATGAGTTCTGGTTGGTCGACCGGAAGGTCATGTTCGGTTGACCGAACTACCCTGAGAAACAAAACTAAATAATTTTGTTCTGGTCGGTCGACCGGCATGCCTTGTGCAGTCGACCGAAAATTGATATATGATAATAACTATTAAAAAACTAAATTTGAATTAACTTTAAAAAATATCAAATTATAAATTCTAAAAACTATAAAACTTGGGAAAATGTTTATAAACATAAAAATGAACATGTTACAAAAGAAAATTTTCAAATTGCATTTCCCATTTGTGAAAACTTGTCGTTTTGCAAAAACTCAAAAATACGTGTTTGTATGAACACTTGATATTGACATATATTTTAAACAAAGTTGTAAAAATATTTTGAACTGATTTATGGACTATATAAAAGATGTATACAAAGATTATTTTGTCCATAAGACAATAAAATAAAGATAACTTAAAAATATCCAAATTGTGATGAAAGTAAGAAATGTGTATGTGCATATAATTTGAGCTTCAAAGTATTGATACATAAAATACACCCTACACTAATATACCATATAGATTGCATATGAAGCTCGATCGAGGATCTTGATTTGACTTGTATATGCTCCATTAACAATATGACTCTTGTATCATTCAACCTGGGTTAATCAATCAAAACCAAACACTAGAAAACACGTTACAAATTATTTATTAAATTATCAAAACAAGATTAGAGAATTAGGCTCACCACATGAGTCCTAACAGGAAAGCCGTGAACTTTTCATGAAGCTATAAATAGCACAAATGTATCTTAAAGGATGACAGCAATGCATGAAGAAATTAAAGCTCTCCATAAGAATAAGATTTGGGTCCTTGTGTCACTACCACAAGGAAGAAAGACCATTAGAAATAAATTGGTCTATAAGGCCAAGTGAAATGGCGACGATCAAGTGGAGTGATATCGTGCTAGAATGGTGGTAAAGGGATATATGTTCAGAAAGAAGGTATTGATTTTAATGATATTTTTTTCCTGTAGTTCGACTTACAACAGTTATGGTAGTTCTTACTATGAGCGTTATATTTAACTTACATCTAGAGCAGCTAGATATGAAAATAGTATTTCTTCATGGAGATCATGAAGAAGAAATTTATATGCTCCAACCAGAAGGTTTTGAAGAAAAAAAGAGAACTTGGTTTGTATGTTGAACAAATCTCTGTACAGTCTAAAGCAGACACCGAGGTGTTGGCACAAGAGATTTAATTCATTCATCGTGAGCGTTGAATACAACAGGCTTAATTTAGACCTTTGTGCGTATTTCAAGAGGTTTGGTGAAAATAATTTTTTTATTTTATTAGTGTATGTTAACAACATGTTGGTTGCAGGCCCCAACAAAGATCGTATCAAAAAATTAAAGGCATAGTTGGCTAGAGAATTTAAAATGAAGGATTTAGAATCTACAAACAAGATTCTAGGGATGCAAATTTATCGAGATAGAATTAATAGGAATATTTAGCTTTCTCAGAAAATTATTTAAAGAAAATCTTGCGACGCTTCAATATGAAAAATTATAAGTTAATTTCTATCACACTTCCTGTTAATTTCATGTTATCCTCAACTATAAGTCCTAACAACGAAGAAGAAAGGATGGAGATGTTCGAGTACCGTATACATCAACAATGAAAAGTTTAATGTTCGCTATGATTTGTACAAAACCAGACATTGCACAAGCAGTAGGAGTGGTTAGTCAATACATGACGAATCTTGGTAAAGAGCATTGGAATGCTGTAAAGAGGGTCCTAAGATATATTAAGGGAACTTCAAATATTGCATTATGTTATGAAGGATCAGATTTTATTGTCAATGGATATGTTGATTCTGATTATGCAAGTGATCGTGATACTAGCAAGTCCACCAAAGACTTTGTGTTTGTACTTGCTGGTGGAGCTGTAAGTTAGATATTAAAATTACAGTCAACTGTGGTTACATCAGCAACAGAAGCAGAATATGTAGCAGCTACACAAGGTAGTAAAGAGGCAATATGTTTGAGAATGTTACTAGAGGAACTCGGGCATGAACGAAAAAAATTCTCTATTTTGTGACAGACAGAGTGCTTTACATTTGGTAAGAAATCCATCCTTTCATTCAAAGACAAAACACATTCGAGTGCAGTACCACTTCATTCGTGAAGAAGTGAAAGAATGATTAGTGGATATACTGAAAATTCACACCAAAAAAACCTAGCAAATTTTTTAGCAAAAACAATCAATACGGACAAATTTATTTGGTGATGATCCTCTTGTGGTCTGTAAGAGATGTGAGCAACATGAAGATGACAAGATAGAAAAATGATGTGAAGATATGATTGATACTCAATCAAATCTTCAAGTGAGAGATTGTCAACAACAATTGCTGGCAACCACAATTGTGGAAAAATAAAAGATGGCGGCTCCCTAAAAATAAATGCACCGAAAGAAGCTGCACCGAAAGATGAAATAAAATATTAAAAAATTAGGAATAGTATTTTCCCGACCGCTATAAATAGGCCCAAAACTCTTCAAGAAAAATCCATCCCATAAACAACAACTCCACGTATAAAAGAGTGAGAGAAAAATAGAGAGAGTTTCTCCTCGTAAAGATAAATTGTAACTTTGAAGTTTTTCCTCATAGTGGATTTTTCTATCATTAACCGTGGTTTTTACCCCAAATTTATTTAGAAGATTTTTTACATAAATACGTGTGTTCATTTTATTACCTTCGCTTTACTATTCGCTGGGACCCTACTCTATTGAGCACCAGATTTGTCCCAACAACTATATTAACCAAAAATAATTGAGGAAAGACAACAGAAGAACAGAGATATGTTTTATCATAAAAGGCAACATAGGGCTCAGAGAACCAGCCAGGAATAATCCAAAGAATGCACTCATTTCCATCTCCTCTTGCTCTTCCTCTGCCTTTTTCTGCTAGGGATGTCAAATGGATGGTTTTGGTTGGATCTTTGTTGGGTCATAAATAGGTGGGCACATTTTTGACCACTTGACCATTTATGACCCATTTAGCATTTGCTAAATGGTTCACTTCTCATCCACCTATTTACTAAATGGGTGGTTCATGGGTGACCCAATAACCAATTTAGTTATGATGCTTGTATATATATGTAAGTTTCAGGGATCTACTTGTAAACTTTCAGGGGATTTTCTGCAAACTTGCAAGGGGCTTTCTGTAAAATTTTAAGGGGTTTTCTGCAAACTTTTAGGGATTTTTTTGCACTTTCAACCTGACTTGAGGCTTCAGAATGAGAGAATTGAGCAACAAAAAGATCAAGAAAAGTCTTTATAAAGCAAAGAACACATAGGTAGCATATAAAGCAAACATAGTAGATAAGCTGTCAACATAACTTAACTGAGTACAATCCATAATTGGTCCCTCATACAACATTTAAGTTTCATAAAAGAGGCAAGATGCATAATGAGGAATATGATCAAACAAAAGACCAGTTCACAAACATAAAAGCTAAATAGTGGTGAGAATCGTCGTCATTAAGGACTTTCCAAGCTACAGCCTGCTCGTAGGATACGGGGCGCCCCATGCTCGATACACATATAGGAGCACAGGAAGAACTTGGTTGAGTAGAGATTGCACTCTCTCCTCCACCTGGCTGTGCAACAAATTTATCTCTTTGATAACCATAGACTCTGCTGCCTTGGAAGCTTTTTCATCAATTCTGGGCTGATAGAAAATAGGAATTCGACACTAGTTTTACTTTTTTCGTCAAACACAATCTACAAAAGCTATTATATGAAGATAATCTATAAAATACTGCATCTTATATTTTTTGTAGATAATTGCAGCGACCTACACTTGCTGGCTCATGCAGATACAGGAGTATTCAAGATGAAATGAGACTACAATGGCACAAGCAAATAGATGGAATAGCACGCTAAAGGACGATGCCAAACAAACCACTGCTAACATGCTTATTTGCGAAACTAATTAAATAAACCAGCAGTGCGGTTCTCCAAAAGAAGTAAAGAAATACTAAGTGGAATTGTGGAACCAATATGCTACAAATAGCTTTAACAGTTCATGAAATATTTACTCGTAAACCATCCTTCATTCTGTAATTTCTATCACGAACCTTGACCCCAATTAGCAAAAGTGTAAGAGATAGAAAAGCTAATTATACGTCTATGGAATGATTATCAAACCAAAACTAAATAAGAAATAAATCCCGCTAAAATAATCATTCTAGAGGACTGCAACACCAGGTCAGTTAAGTAAAATCATGAAATGTGTTTGTTGAACAGGAACACAGGAAGAACGTAACAGAGTGAGCACAGCTGCACATGTTGTCAGTCAAGAACATATCTACGGAGCGTCAAAATCGACACTGTTATTTAGTAATACCTCAAAGAAAATACACATCTAGATTTCATCTTCAGATTCAAAATTTTGAATATCACTAAAATCATGCACCAACAAATGTCTTTCTTCAATATCTTCCAAACCTGCATTTAGATCATAGGATACAACTATGTTAGTCTAATATAATACATGTACACCATAAATTTACAGAAGGTAACATTACAGTGACTGAAAGAAAAGAGAAGCAGAAACATGGACTCCTTGAAACTCTTAATCACATATTATAGACAAGAACAAGGTTTATAACTCCACCAATCCAAATAATATTAACCATACAAACATAACCACTAGAGTCTTTGTCGGCATGAATTTCTTCTACAATTGTGCAACCTAGATTGTGTGCGAGTGCACTTATTACTTAGGGTCTGTTTGGCAAAAAAGAATACGAGTAGAACTTAAAAACTAGCTCACCAATTTTGGCCTTAAACTGGTTTGTTTTCGTCCACTCTTCTCTTGGTTCAGAACTAAACTGGTTTTGATCAAAACTGATTTGATGAGAGAGATGTCAATCCAATCACATTAGGATGACTAAAACGACTTCTAGCCTTTAGACTGGATGCATAGAGTAATTATGCAAAAGGCACCATTAATTCTATGTGATCAACTATTAGCTAGATCTTGGTTGATGCTAAGAAAAGAACATATATATGGCTGACACCTTTTTTGTCAGCTTTTCGATGGAAACCTTAATTAAATTTCCAGCCTATATGATTGAAGCTTAATTTGCAGTAAAAGACAATTTTTCGATGGAAACCTTAATTAAATTTCCAGCCTATATGATTGAAGCTTAATTTGCAGTAAAAGACAATTTAATTTCCTTACAAAACAATATCTTAGTTGCTAGTATATGAGAGACCTGTCCTCCTAAGAAAATTTATCTTATAAAATGTAGTGAAAATTCAAACTTTTCAAATTAAACCAAAATTTTAGCAAAATTAATCAATCCAATATGATCTCAAGACTAAAACATACTACAAAGCTCCTCAAATTATAACATTAATGCCAATAAGAATAAAAGACTCAAGAAAATCTCAAAATTGAAAGGAGACAGGATTTAAAAAAACCCCAAAATTGAAAGAAGGCAAGATCAAGAAACCCTACAAAGAATGTACCTCAAAATCCAGTGATTAGTTCGATTGAAGACCTGAATGTTGAAATTGCTCGATCAAAGGCCTGAATTTGAACATGAGAGTCGCTCGAACAAGACTCAAACCCTAATCGTTGCCTCTACAAGTTGAAGATTCGATTCTCCTGTTGATCGAGAGGAACTAGGGTTCGATCGGAGAAAGATGAGGTGAAATCGAGCGCTTGAGAGGAGAGAGAGGCGCTAGGGATCGAGCGTTTGACGGTTTGAGAAAGGGGAGAAAGGAGAACGAGGGCGTGGGAGCGGATCAGATTGGGTTGGGTTATGGGCGGGTTCGGTTATGAAATGTTTACGCTGGAGGGAAGCAATACTCACCCATTTAGGACCCGCTTTGTTAAGTGGTTGGGTATAGTTGGACTATTTTGTGGGTGAGTATGAGTAGATTATTTGGTTTGTGTCTAGATTGCCACCCCTACTCTTTCATGACCTTGGCCATTCCTCTCCCCTCACCAATTCTAGCGCTTAAAATTGGCAACAGAGTCATGTTCCTTTTTCTTCGCTGATGGTTAGATTGAGGAAGAATCTCATCCTCATCTACAAACAGCCATCAATTCCATTATTTTCTCTCTCAAAATGTTTAATAACACAGCACATTATTATTATGGTTGTTTATTTCAGGAAGGGCAAACGTTCTAGGGTTTTATATGTATAAAAACCTCGACTTTTTGCTGAGTCAGGTTACTTGCGGCCACTATTTAAGTTAAAAAGGGCACTACGGTAAATATTTCCACATTCTCGTCCCAAGTCAAAAAAGTCAAAACCCTGCCCCAATTCCCCCCAATTCCTCCCCTCTTCCAAAAACCCTAGCTTTTGGCAATGGAGGAACCCAACCAAAATGACCAGCCTACCCTCTCCAAAAGCGCGCGAAAGAAGCTCGCCAAGCAACAGCGGCAAGCAGAGCGCAAGGCCGAGAGAAAATCGCAGGAAAAGGAGCGAAAACGGAAGGATTTGGAGCGTCGGAGGAGAGAGTGGGAGGAGAAACTGAGCAGCGCAGCGTCGGAGGAGGAGAGAACGAGGATGATCGAGGAGCGAAAGGAGACGAGAAAGGAGAGGATGGGGAAGAGAGCCGAGGAGAGAGGAATGAGAGCTGAGAGGTTGAAGAAAGCCAAAGAAATTGGGCAGAAGGTTGTTATTGATCTGGAGTTCGCGGAGCTGATGACTTCGAATGAGATCCATAGCTTAGTGCAGCAGGTGAGCCTGTTTGGAACTTTTCTTTTTCTTTATTTTTTCAAATGCGCTAATTTGTTAGCGATGTGTAGAGGAATTTATCTGCAGATAGGAGTAAATGCAAATAGAAATCAGGAACTAATTATGAGGCTTCATGCAGAATGATAGTCTGTTGTAGAATTCGGAGGAAACATATACTGAAACTGGTTTTATTTACCTGTTAACCATGTTAATGCATTTTGATTCATACTGTGCCTCGCATAACTATAACGGAGGACCAGTACCTACAATGGCGATCGAAAAATGTGTAACATTATACAACTTAGGTCCTGTTCGGTTGGTTTAAAAAACGAAAGAAAGTGGTTAAAGAAAACTGATAATGGAGAAAAGTTCCAAAATTTTGACATTTTACCTCAGTTTCTGATGTTTGGACGACTTAAAAAGAAAAAGGAAAGTGGTGAAAAAAGAGATGCCACGTTAGATTATAAGGGAAGTTGTTTTCTTTCTCAAAAAACACCTGATTTTGCCAGAAAGTAGTGTTAAAGGTGATTAAATATTCAGATCTCGTACTCCTCCCCCTCCTTTCTCATTTTGCCTCCTCTCCATTTTCTCCTGCTTCCATTTTCTCTGGCCTATGACTCTGATGCTTTGAATGATGTGAGGGAAGCAGATCAGCGCGATATCCCTCTCCAGCGCCGCCGTCGAAACCCTCACAACCTTCACCGTCAACTTAACACTATGACAGTTAGCGATTATAATCCAGATGAAGATGGTGATGATGATGAACACAAAGACGAGGATGAGGATGAGGATTCGGTAAGGGAGAGGGAAAAGATCGCTGCAAGACTTCGAGAGCTCGCAGGCAACAAACCAGTAGAGGTTGAGGAAGCAAGGGATCTAGATGAAGAAGGGGAGAGAGGCGTAGATGATCTGCTTTGCAAAAATTTTAAAGATTTGAGGGAATAATTGCAAATTTTTTTAATTGGGGGAGTAATATCAATGCATAACATGAGGGACTTTTTTAAAAAAGCCCAAATTGAGGCTGTTGAAAACAGGGGACCAGTGTTTTCAATACTCAATTTGGACTATTCTCAAAAAAAGTCCCCCACCCTCTCATGTATTCATATTAGTCCTCCAATTAATAAAAATTTCAATTATTTCCTGAAATCTTTAAAAATTTTGTCAATTACTAACTCAAATTGAAAATTAGACCCTCAAATTGAAAATAACTCCCTCAGATGTTCATATTTTGAATCCCTCAATTCTTAAAACATCTTGCAAACTACTAACTCAAATTTAAAATTAGTCCCTCAAATCTTTAAACATTTTGAAATTACTCCCTCAAATGTTCGTATTTTGAAATTAACTTCGCGATTGTATTCCAGAGCACAATCCCTCAAATAGTGGGTATATTCGCCCATCAATTTATGTTGGCAACAACTTTGTCTCATATGGGTGGTAAGCTCACCATAGTGATCACAATCATGGTTTCTTCTTTTTTTCAGTTTGAACCAAACACTAGAAAATGAGGGAATCTATTCTAATATCAACTACTTACTAAGAAAAGAGGTGGAAGTTACTTTTATCCCATGTTTTTTGGCGAAACAAACATAAGAAACACTTTCCATGAAAGTGAAGGAAACACAAGAAAGTAAAGGAAATTTTTTTTTGGAAAATGAAGGAAAGTAACCAAACAGGCCCTTAGCCTTTCTTTGTGCATCATGAGTACGAGATTTGGCTTGATGTGATACTTTGTAGTGTGTCACTTGGTTGTACTCCCAAGCGAATAAACGTTACTTTGGTTTGATACTTACATGCTTCTGGTTGATATGAACAAGATTATCAGCTCCCTCTAAATTTTATTACCCAATACCTTGAATAAGTTTAAAATAACAAAAAGTACATATTCTGGTCAACTATTTGTCCGTCATGCTTGTTTGTGTAATTTGTATGTTGTGTTACCATCATCAACTGGAAATTTGCAAGTGTAAATCAAATTATATGACGCTGAGATGATAAGGTATTTCAGCCCTTAGTTAAAAAAAAACATTTTATATGCCCTGCATTTTGTCTACCCATCTTAGATAGGTCATGCTTAAGTTGTATATTTATTTTGTTGATCATGATGATATTTCATTAAAATATTCTAATTTTGAATTATTGTACTTATACAGATTCTATATTCTGTCATGTAAATTATCAACTTGATGTTTGCTTTTCTTTCATAACTGATGATTCCTATTTCAAAGAACGCGGAATTGGGGATTCATACTGGCCATCTTCTTATCATCTACAATAGTTGATCTGCAGTAACAGATTCTGATGACCATTGTCCTCCATTTTGGTTGCCAGTTAAAAGATGTGGATAAAATTGCTTGCAGCTGGTTCAAATGATCTAACTCAACATAACTAACAGAAACTAAGTCACCTAGCGCTAATTGCTTTTATTCTGATGTTGTCTTTTAACGCAACCCTTTTACTAGAACCTGTATTGAATTTATGAACTAATAAGGGTTTCAGGTTATGTATTGCTATGCAGTGAATGGAAGATGTGCTTCACCAGCTCATCTCTGGTTGACAGGATGCACCGGAGAAATGGAAACCCAGTTACAAAAAATTCCTGGATTTGATAAGTGGATCATTGAAAAGGAGGCCAAATCTTATATTGAAGCTTTACAAGACCAGAAAGAGAATCTTGTCTATCTAACAGCAGATGCTGAAACCGTTCTCAACGAGCTTGATCCAATGAAAATTTATATTATCGGTGGATTAGTTGATCGGAATCGGTGGAAAGGAATAACCATGAAGAAAGCAAATGAGCAGGGAATTCAAAGTGCAAGACTGCCAATTGGGAATTATCTTAAGATGTCGAGCTCTCAGGTATGCCTGTTTTTGTGTATCCATTGTTTTTGGAAGCAAAATGTGTCCCCACCCCCCACCCCCTCAAAATATTCTGGCTTTGAGTGGCGTAGGGTTCGAAGAGAGCCAAACCATGGAAAACCAGTTTAGTGCCATTTTTGCTCAAAACTCAAATAGGTTAGGTCAAGTTTGGTTTGTTTATATTGCAAGCTTAAGGTGGTTGTTTCGAGTTCCGCTAATTTTGAGTTTTGAATGTCTGTGCTTTTCTTGTTAAACTTAGGGAAAAAGTGAATTAGCCACGTTTGAGCCAATTCTTCACTGTTACTATTACTAACTTGATTTAGCTTGATGTTTTCTAATAGAGATTACTTATTAACCATTCTTTATACGTTATGACACGCGTGCGCGCACACACAGAGCTTATTCAAACCGAACACGAGCGAGTAAGGCCAACTCAAGCCGAACTGAACATAAGAGAGCAAGCCCAGTTGAACATAAGCGAGCAAGTCTGACCATTTGTTAGTTGAGTGAGCCAAAAATCAGGTAATACGAAGTCAAAATGAATTATTTTGAAGTGGCTAGTTCATTTGACACCCTTATTCTAGTCTATCTTCGTGAGGTCTCTTACCATTTTTGAAGAAAAAGAGACCAGGATGATGTTTAGTAGTTGGTCAAGTAGAAACGTTTGAGCTCACATTTTTGTAAGTACCTCTCCATGTTTAATTCTTTTGGATTATTCTCCTTACCTGTGCTTTACTGAACAGGTTCTTACCGTCAACCAAGTGGTGGAGATACTTCTGAAGTTTTTGCAAACAAGAGACTGGAAAGATGCATTCTTTCAGGTGATTCCACAAAGAAAAAGAGATGAAGGCAAAGGTGATGCTGAGACGGAAGAAACTGGAGATGAGAATGCTGAAGATCCTGCAGAACTTGTTGCAGCAGATGAAGATGCATTGGAAGTAGAAGGTGCTGATAATCTAGAAATAGAAGAAGATGCTGATGATGATCAAGATATTGATCCTTTTGTTAAGAAAAAGCAACGTTTGGAAAAATCTGACAATGATGCCGGAAGAGCAATTGAAGAAGAGACGAATGGCATGAGAAATGAATCTCAGTAGAACAACACTACTTGCGCCTTGATTTCTGGTTGGGGTTTAATTTTGGATGTTTGACATCTAGCTTTAGGGGCTGTTTGGTTGTTGTTGGTAAAGTTGTGTTTTTATGACACAACTTGGAAAGTTGTTGTCCACCTTGGTAAAGTTGTGTTTTTATGACACAACTTGGAAAGTTGTTGTCCACCTCATCAATTTCACTTTTATACTTTTCTTTGTTTGTTTTTTATTCCATTGGAATCATAAAACACTTGTTTGGTTTGCAAAATGAAACTTTAATTGTTTGTTTGGAAAGTGTAAAAAGTGGTCCCTACTTAAATGATCATATTGATTGGAATTATTTTTTATTATTTTTCCTAACTTCAATGTTAGCTTTCTTCTAAAATCATGTCTTTTTTTCATGAAATCACTTTACAAGCCACATCAACATATAAAATCACTTTACACTATTTTCACAACTACAAACAAACAATTGAAAGTGATGAAAGCTGACATTGGGACCCATTTTTTTACACTTTACATCCTTTTACATGGTAAAAACATACAACCAAACAGCCCCTTACAGGATATCATTCTGATTGTACAATAGACGGCCTTCTTGATTTTTATTTTATTTTATTTTTTTTGCCCCGCTTTTCATCTTAATGAAAAGGATTAAGTGAATAATGCCCCCATAGACAAGCTTGACTATCGTAAAGGTAAGAGCCAAGGCCATGTTGCTAATGTAAAATTAATTGCCTCTTGTGATATATAGCCTTTGAATTAGAACTCGGATGCCCTATTCTGTATTCGAATGGAAAACATCAAGTTCATAGTTATGTTTTAGCACTCTTTCTAGCAACCCGCGCGGTTTTCTTGGTGTTCCAATTAGACTATTCGATGTTAGGACAAATTTTCAAAAGAGACCCATTTAGATTTTTATTCCCAAAAAACAACCTCATTCAAACATATTTACAAAAACCGATCTGGTTTCAGCCTCAGCGCTGAAACCAAGTCGGTTTTTAAAAAAAAATTCCGAAACTTCACGGGAGTTTAACTCCCGTGAAGTTTAGCAGATGTACTAAACTTCATGGGAGTTCAACTCCTGTGAAGTTTTATAATTCAAAATAAAATTTTGAACTATGAAACTTCACGGGAGTTGAACTCCCGTGAAGTTTAGTAGATCTGCTACACTTCACGGGAGTTCAACTACCGTGAAGTTTCGGAATTTTTTTTTTAAAAACCGACCTGGTTTCAGCGCTGAGGCTAACACCAGGTCGGTTTTTGTAAATATGTTTGAATAAGGTCGTTTTTTGGGATTAAATTCACAAATGGGTCTCTTTTGAAAATTTGTCCTTCGATGTTATCCTCTCCTTCAGAGCTGATGCTCATCGAATTATCTGTATCCTTGAAGTGAGGATAAGTGTTGTCTAAGAAAGTAAATGAGGGAAACACATGGTGCACGGGCTACTCTCTTACCGAGGGTCCTGGAAGATGTCCTCTCATTGCATGAACTTGTCTTAGACTTGCAGTGCAAATGGAAAAAAAAAAAAAAAATCCGATCTTCATATATTATGGAATTCTAGATGATAAAGCAGGTGCTCTTCATTTTTCAAATTTGCCTTTGCCAGGTATTTCGATTGCAGTTTTTGAGCAAGCTACTTCACTACTGTAACACTCCCGAAACCTTTTTAAGATTTACGTTCAAGAATTAGTGCCTGGAAGCCCAGAAGACGGACGTTAGTTTTTTCAGATATTCGGACTAATTTTGATTCTTCCGAACACCGACTCCCTCAAGGTCTCTTGACACGATTTAGGCTCTCACTCTCAGTATCTATGGGCATTTAAGATTGATTAAGAAGTTTGAGCGTCCGTAAAAGTATAAAAATGAGGTTACCACTAGAGGCGTTCTTGAATGTATTTAAATTTATAAACAACTAACATAGACTTTAGCTGTTTGGATCCAGATTTGCTCTCCAACTTCGCAAACCCAGCTCAATAAGGTTACTGATGAAACAGTTGAACCGAGAAGGTCATTACTGTTCAGAATCCACCTCTTTCCACGAAACTACAATCTGAAGAAGATCAACATTGGTACCTGAATTCAAGCCTGCCTTTTCTGAAACAAATTTAATTTCATTCCCAAGAATAATCTCAGTAGTTGCCAAAAAACGAAGTCTTATTCTGACCACCGATAAGGGGCTGTTTGTTTGCAAAAATGAGAAGGGGAAAGCCTGCCAAATCTGACAAAAACTGTCAGTTTTGCAAGAAAGCCTGCCAAAACTGACAGTTTTTGTCAGAATTGGCAGCTTTCCTCTAACTTTCTCCTTCAAAAAAAATGAAACAAACAGGCCCTAACTGAGAACAATCAAAAGGGATGCACTGCAATATTGTTCAGCATTTAAAATGTAGAATTTAGTCATCCTTGTTCAAAATTCTTCAAGGTTTAAATAAATAGATTAAAAAAAAGCAAACTAGCTGGTTTCTCCAAAAAGCAGAAATTGGAGAGGGGAATGAAGGTGGCTAGACCATCATTATGAGGTCAGAATTGGGGTTGGTGATCAAGAAGATTAAGTGTATGGAGAACAAGACAGTGAGGTTGTGAAAGGAGAAAGATCAGAACGCAAATCCGGTGTAAAATGATGATGAATATGCATATACGAAAGGAGCAAGGGTTCATGATAATATAAACAGCAGAATGGCCAGCGACCATCTATCGAGCTTTCATGAGCAAAAATAACAGAATACTTCGAATTTATAAAACTGAAAAAATAAGAGATGATTGCTGCCTTGCGCTTGAAACATTTACAACATGGAAAATGCATGGAGTTGAAATTATAAAAGATACACTTGCAACATAAAACTCGCTTGCTGCAGAATTCACAACCAAGTTGATTGCCTGGGCCAGGTAAACCATGTTCTTCCATATGGCATTGAAATAATGCATTAGCAGTTGCCTTCCACAAGTATGTCTTCGTAAGCTGAGAGCCCCAGCTTAGACATGATCTATACTCACATGTCTTCGTAAGCTGAGAGCCCCAGCTTAGACATGATCTATACTCACATAACTAATAAGATGGTAAGCCGACAAACATCCAGAACAAGTTAGTGGACAGCATTATAACCTTTATCCAAGGCCAAGGTTGCTTTATCCCCCTAACAACATTTACCTTATATTATCTTTCTCTTCAAAATTACTTTATCCATCGCATAACCTTTTCAACCTTTTTTTGTTCATGTGGCAGCTGTAACCATGTTCACATAAGTTATCTAGGTTCATATCCTCAAGACACTTTAGTACAGTTTCCAGGGTTCAGCCAGCATGATCAAGTTCAATCACTTCTGCCAAAAATACATTCTGTACATAACCTGCAGAGTTTTAAAAAAACGTGACAATATCAATATAGAAAGCCGCAGGTAGACATGTTTTTTTGAAAAAACAAGGCATTTGTCTTAAACAACATTGAGATCACTCTCATAAGCATAAGCTAATCAATTACATTCTCCTAAACAAAGTGACAATAGTAAGCGATTAAGCAATGCATCTGGCTAGTTATTGTTGGGAAGGAAGGAAGCTTCCCACTTATAAGGAGCTTTAAAATCAATCAATACAAGACTCTTTTCGTTTAAAACCAATCAATGCAAGACTCTTTTCTTCTTCTTCTTTTCTTTTTCTCACCCACCCCCAGGTATTTCCACTAAATACAAGAAATGCCTACAAATGAAGACTCTTTTCTTCTTCTTTTCTTTTTCTCACCCACCCCCAGGTATTTCCACTAAATACAAGAAATGCCTACAAATGTTTATCCTTAGAATCAAAGAGATATGAAGCAAGGTTTTACAATAATATATAACCATATTAATATACACAGATAAAATACATATGTATAAGATGATAAAAGGAAGCATGCACAAAAGCATTATATATCCATAATTCAATTAGTATTTGGATAATCTTTTAGTGAACTTCCTTTGGAGGCACTTAATGATTTGGTGTGACAAATATTAAATACATACATATGTACCATCCTTTTCTTCGTAGGGTACCTTAGTTTTCTAGCTTTCATGTAGAAACAAAACCCACCATTGCATGGATTGCCAGCCTAATTGTTAAACAACTGTGGCACAAAGTATAATAGTTAGTCAGTATAAGATATTATATAAAGCATTGTTTTTTTTTAGAATGGATAAAAGTTATAATAGCAGCAGATTCATCATAAAAGCTTCATAATTTAATACATGAAAACAAACAACTAACTCGATCTCGATATTTCAAGTTATCGAGCAGTATCACCTGCGAAATAGATTTTAATAAGTACATGCATATGTACATGTATGTTGACGAGCATGCGTATTGTAGACACCCATGCACCAATGAAAAGAATGGTTTTATTTTGGTGAGAGATGATTAACCATACATTCTAATTTAAATTAAGAACCCATGGAACTGGATTGGTACCAGATCGTTACACTTATTGCCAAGGCAACTTAAGCAAACAGCAGATTGATGGTTATGACTGAACAGCTGAAAGCAAGACACAAGAGATCAATGATGATAACTAAAAGGTACCTAACTGAACAATGAGAAAATCATCCCTGAAATCACCAATTTGAAACGACCATCTTGTGGGAAAGATGCTTCTAGGATGTTCATTAAACTGGCCTTCGAAGAATGCGGGTTGGAAGAACTGCCAAACTTGGATATTAGAATGTGCTGGATAATCTATTATCGTAAATCCAAACAAAACATACAATGATAAAACTGTTTTAAATACCTTCATTTAATCCAAAAGAACGTTTTCTGCAGAAAACTGTCGCTGGGTCAAGATGTTGTTTGGAATGAATTATTTGATGTAAGCAATCTCTTCTGCAACAATTAAAAACAAGCTAATTACATTGACAGAACAGAGTACTAACCTCTAAAAAGAAAATAAAGATGTCTTTACGGAGAATATTAATAGTGCACAAAACGGACATATAAAGCCCATAAAATTCCATCTACAAATCCAAGGAAAAGCCCATGTAGCAGGATATCCCAATGAAACATCATTTCTCAATTCTTTAAGGGCAGTTAAAAAGCATTAAAATTGAAAATTCCTAGCAAATCAAATAGATAGTTCTTCCAATTGGTAAAAATATTGACTATCCAGAAAAAATCCTGTACAGAAATCTAGCTTACGAAATGCACACTTCAGCACAATATGACAACCAAGAATGCATAACCACTACTATGCTTTACGATTAAACTGGTTACAAATTCACCAATATTCTTGAGATGTAAATAACTTCATGCTTCTACCAAGTGAGATCATATTATTTATCCATAGTTACCTAGCCCAGAAGGGAATGAATTTCTTCTCGCGCCCGGTTTCATCTCCGTCGTCATCATCATCAGAATCCTTGTATGGAGACATCTCGTATGATTGTAGATTTTGAGTTTCTTCATTGATGGAAATCCTTGTCTGGAGTACTTCTTGTGAGTCATCTGACTTGATAACCATCTTAAGAGCAGCAAATGAAAAGAGTTAATATGCAAATGATGAAATCAATATAAATAGAGTAAATACAAGCCAAATAGAGTTGTCGTTTTTAATAAAAAGATGCAGCTTTCAATGCATAAGCACAATGATGGTTAAGCCAATAGATATGAGCTATAATGCAGGTTTTCCGCAATAACTTGTCTTCTAGAAGCTATGGCAAGTCCCTCGCTTATCCATTATTCCCATGGCCTGGAATTTGACACCATTTGAATGATCCATGTCAGACCAATCATACGGAAAAAAAAATCACATCTTTCATGGAGTCTTCTACTCCATGGATGATCATTTCTATGGAAGAAAACATAGACTGTAATAAGGATGGAACATAGATTGTAATAAGGATGATGCAACTAATCATGATGATTTGCTGATTCAACTGTAACCCTAGCTCTGCTGGTTATTGTAAACAAATAAGATTTACTGAAAATAAACTGAATGAACAAATTCATAAGAGTAAACTATTTCTGTAAAAACTTCAGAAATTTTGTTAATGTTAATATGTACGACTTATTACCTTTTGAACATCGTTAGATTTCAGACAAAATTTTGAAGCTTCAATATTAGTACTGCCTTCTCTATCCTCGTCTGGTAAAGCATTGATAGAGTTTGGCTGCAGTTCTGTTTCTGTTTGATGCTGAAAATCATCATCTTTTTCTGAGTTCAGGTTCCCTTTTGCTTCTTCCAGCTGCTCTTTTTTTATCTGTTCATTCTCATCCTGTGACAAACAAATGTTATGCTGATAGACGCAGGAACTGTCAAAATAGCTCTCACAATATTTATAGACAAATTAACAAACCGCTGATGATGTTTTGTGTTCGAGCTTCTGCTCTACTTTTTCAGCATGGGGCCTTCCCTTCTGTTCTCTTTTCTGTCTCCGTGTTTCTTCGATGCATCTACGTTTTCTTTCTTTCTCCTTCCTTCCCTCCTCTTCTCTCAATCGTTTCCTTTCTGCGATATCTGCTTCTTTTTTCTTCCTTTCTTCCTCTTTCTGCTTTTGCATGACCTCCAACCTTCTTATGGTTTCCTGTTCTGCCTTTTCCCTCTCCAATTTCACTGCTGCCTTTCGCATTTCACGCTCATTTTGTTTCTTTACTTCAAGACGCTTGGCAGCTTCAGCAGCCTCTAGTGCCTTAACTTTGATGTCCCTTCTCCCTACAATCCACAAGTATAATGTTACAGGTCATCAAACTAGAACATCTTCTTAAGCTCAGCTATCAACATATGGAAATTGATGATTGTTAACGACAAACTCATATATACAAAGTACTATAAGAACAGGTTGTCCTTTTGTGAGAAGATGTCCATATAGTATTCTGCTGCAAGCAAGAAAACCAAAAAAGGATAACAATATCTCTTTACTCAATTGTGTAGACTCGTTTGTGGTTTCTCTTCTATAGTAACTCATGATATATGTCATCCCAATCAATTCTATCTCGTAAAAAATTAAAAATATGGGAGGAATTAATCTAATGATTATATTAAATAGTTTGATCATAATTTATCTATTCGTTCAAGTGTGACTCTGAAGGTCCTTTAAGAGAAATCAAGTATTTTTTATATTCATATATTAAAGAATCAAATACGAACATCCAAATATTCAATTAGCTTGATCAGAAGTTTTTCTTGGTACATATGTGTTTGACTCCTTATATTATATGTCACTACACGTGGGTAGCGTAACATTTTGACCTTTAGCCTACATTTTTTATAATAGATTCTACACCTACGTTATAAGGACTTGAAATCCAGCATCTGGCATCTTCCATCCCTCTTGCTCTCTCCAACTCCACAGTCAGAATTTTTAACTACAATGGAAATAACATCTTATCAAATAATAAGAACTTTTAAATTATTAGGTCAAATACGTAACAAATATATTGTAGTATTTGACAAGTGTCAAACTGGATTCAGCTTCAAAGCAGATCCTAATTACTATGCCTATGGATATGGAGATGGAAATCTATTTTGGATCTAGAACTGAAGATAATAGACAAATTCAGTAAAACTATCACAGCATTCAGTTAAATTCCAGCACACGATCACTTGCGTATAAATCAAACAATTGTGGGAACCTTTCTTTTCTTATTAAGAATGAAGCTTCCCTACTGTGTGAGTTCTTACTGCAAGTCCTAGAAAAAGGTAATAAACATCTTCTCACGAGAAATCAATTTTAAGTAAAATCAATATAACAATCCATACAAACAAAATGTTATGTACATTACTACTGAGTTAGCTTAGTTAATAAAAGTGGTGGATGCTGAATTCTTTATACAACCGCAACAAGTTATAGCTCAACAAACAAAATGCTATTCTCCTAAAGGCTACTAGAACTATTAAGAGGAAAACTCTGCCCACACATGTACGGGATTCTTTTCTTTTAGTAACATGAAAACTTTAAAATGACCTGTTATTATTTACATAACTGAACAGACTGGGAACAGACATTAACCTGAAAAAGTGGGAACCGTGGGATGAATAAGTAGGAAATGAAATGGATAGATGTTTAGTTGTTTACCTTTCAAGGGTAGAACAGCTTGCTTCTGACTAACAAGTGGAACAAATGAAGATATATTGGAAACCATGTTTGCAGGCCTACACCCTTTTTCCAAGTTACCATGACTTCTACTTCTTTCATTTGTTTTCCCAGACATCTTTGTCCTGCTAGACCTGTTACGAAGAGATAATGCAGCTTTTCGCAATTTTTTGCTAACTGTAAAGTCTGAATTCTCCTTTTCCCCTATCTTAGACTTATTGCCAGCATATCCTTTAGGCACACTCGAGAGGGCACTCATCTCAGACCTAAAGTAGGATTCTGAGTTAACGGATTCTAAACTGTCTCTATCTATAACTTTAATTGACTCCGACATAAAACATGGCTCATTTTCACATTTTGCAGTGATATCAGCAAGTGCTTTTCTGTTAGTTAATTCATCGTTCTTCCTTGAGAAAATATCCTCCTTAGAGACAGCTAACTCACCATTATTCCCATTTTCAATACTTGAGTTTTCATCAATCCGGAAACATACAAGTTCTGGGTTAGAATCCACCTTCTCTGAACTAGCACCACTTCGCTCTGAAACCACTTTCTGGCCAAACTTCACTACCGGAGGGGTTAAAGGAGGCTTCCAAGACTCTCGGTCAACTCCAGTGCTTGAAGGCATACTATAAGAATATGTCCTTTTGACAAAAGAACTATCAGACTGTGCCAAGTTTCCCTCGTCACTTTCCCTAAACTGTCTTATATCTGCATCATTTAAGTGAAGAAAAGAACTGAGGTTAATGTGCTCCAATAGTCCTGCGGGGAGAGACTGGTACACATCGGGAACTTTATGTATTTTATATTTTGAGGAAGTGCAGGACACAGGGGTAAGCACATGGTTTGATTTGTATAACTGCTCAAAAATAGAAGCCCGTTCTCTTACCAGACTTGGAAGATTAGATTCATTGGAAATCAGATCATCACCCACCAGTGAAGGAAATTCTATGCTGAAACCTTCAAATTCAGGCATGGTCTCATCAAAATAAGTCTGGCCAATGCATATGCAAACTCGTCTCAGTATCACACAGTTCTCTATCCTTAGTAAATTCCTCAGAGTTAGGAGGACATTTTGAGGTTTCATGCAGAGAATTCTGACAATTGTCCTTGTTATAATGCTTTTGATGTTTAGAGGTTGTTTCTTCAGACATTTTGGTTTCATCTTTCAGACAACTTCCTGACTTTGTATTTGCTTGATCACAAAGAAGTTCTTCCTGTATATGCAGAGGATCTCGACAATTGACTAAATTATAGTGCTTTTGACAATTAGAGGTTGTTGCTTCAGATATGTTTGCTCCCTTGCCATTCTCTTTCAAATAAGAACAGCCCTGAAGACAGAATTTTAATAGAACAGGTTAGGATAAAACAATACAGAATAAATAAATTGCAAACTATGTATTCTACTTTCAGCTTAAGAAAAACTGAAAAAAGAGTATATAGTATCACAGAATGACAAGACAGCGAAGTCTTTCATGCGGTTCACGTACCTCAAATGTAGAGCTTATCTTGCTTCTGTGCAGAGATTTTGATGGGACCTCCAATTCAGCATCCAGTATCCCAGTTTCTGTCTCTGCTGAAATGGAAATAGGATGAAGCTCCAATCTGGATTCAGTTTCTATCCCAGATCCGCAATCATTGCTATCCTTGATGGACTGGAAACAATTGCACCTTGGAGAAATTGCAAAGATATTACTTGACCTGTCATCCACCTCTCTACTTTTTGGTGATGAGATTTCACATGCTTGAGGAACAGCATCCTCCGCTTGTTTCAAGCAACTTGAAGAATTACTCTTGCTTGATCTAGAGGAAGCAACATTCATATCATGGTTACTCCGACTCCTTAAATAGTACCTTGACTGCGTTGGTTCACCTTGGCTGTCAGTACAGTTGGGTGTGATCCAGCCACATGCTTGAGGAATACTGCCCTTCGCTTGTTTCAAGCAACTTGAAGGATTGTTCTTGGTTGATCTGGAGGAAGCAATATTCATAGCATTGTTACTCCCGCTCCTTAAATAGTACCTTACTTGCAATGGTTCACCTTGGGTTTCAGTACTGTTGGGTGTAATCCAGCAGCGATTAACAGCTTTTTCTGTAGCATCCTCTAGACATGCAGAAACCTCACTTTTGTTGCTATCTGGAAGCAGAGAATTTTCTTCAGAAACATTTGGCAGATAAGAACCATGATTCTCAATGGAATTAGGGGAACTCCTTAAGCAGAGCTTTTTGTTGTGTTGCCCACCAGCTAGGCTTCCTATAGAACTTTTTCCATTGACATCTTGCCTGTAACTTTGATGACCTGAAAACCCTTTCAGGGTTTTAGAACTTTAAACATATAATCTATAATAGAAGGTTAACAAATATTTGCAATTTCAGATATAAAACATAAAACATGATTATTAAAAAAATGTAGCATGTCTGAAGAGATTGTACCTACTGTGTGGACAGAATGACTTTCTGAAGCCTCAGATTCAAACAATTGTAGGCCATCCTGCTCTGCACCATAATTTGAAAGTCTGACATCTACATCCATTCCGTGCTTTGAGACATCCTTCTCTGAACCATCCACTTTTTCAAGATCTCTGTCAAAATCATTTTCCAGACTGAGCTGGTTCTTCTTTTTAGAAGAGATGTAACAGATCTTATTCAACCAACAGTCCTCCTCAAGGGCATCAACGAGAAGCTTTTTTGGTTCAACCATAGGAAATGTTTCTGGCAGAAGAGGTTCTGTGCTACTTGACATTTTTAAACCTGAATGTACATGGGAGGCTGTATCTAATCCAAGCTCAATTGCTGCAGTTCTGGCCATACATGGATGGCTGCCCCCATCATTGCTTGTAGGAGTACATGAAAGGTGATTTAACTTTACAGATGGAAATGACTGAGTAGCAGTTTGAATCTCGTCTTCGTGATATACATCAGTTTCAACACAATTTGAAGGCTTAAGTAGTTCCGATAACTTGTCAAAAGACTGATGACTGCCAGTCTGAGCTGCAGATCTCGATCTTGATCTAGTGACTCTACCACCATCTATATTGTGATGATAGTCTATCATAGCTGAAGATTTTCTAGCATTATCAGCCTTCACAGGGATTTCCCTAGATTGAATCAACCTGCCAGCATGTTCTTCCCCAGTAATCATATCTCTAAGATAATTGAAACTTTTCTCTTGCTCGCCGGGATGAATATTCTGGCCCTTTTGCCTGCAATTTGGACGTTGCATTCTCGCAGAAGGGTCAAACTCTGCAAAGGGTTCTACAACTTCTGATTCTGCCATCATACCAGGATTTAGCTCACCGGCACTAGGCACTGCTACATAGCTACTTTCTGTAATGAAATACTTATTTGAAGCACATGTTTCCATGAATTTTTTGGATTGGCATACTTTATTGCTCATAAAAGCTGGGAGAGTACAATAAGTCGAGTTGGTTGCTGAAGGAGTGGTAGTTTTTGGTAATGGGAATAACATCCCAGAATAAAGCTGCTCTGTAGTCAATTCTGCACCAGATGAATAGATCGTTAACATAAGCAAAAAAATGAATAAAAGAGACAGAATATCAATACAGTTATAGATGTAGAATTCAGCAAGTGACCATGCCTTTTCAGACCTCACTTCATCCAAAAAAATACAGAAAGCATCTAACTTTAAAAAGTAAATTGATAAGGAGCATAAAATTCCATAATCCTCTCTTAATCATGCACACAGACTACTGCACAGAAAAGCTTGAAGAAAAGAGAAACAACCTTAACATGAATGAAAATACGAAACTTAAACTCTGCTACCGCTGACGAGGGTTTGAGAACAGATTAACATTATTCTAATATGTTAGAAGTGCAAGATATGCTTTCGAAATACAAATGTTTCAGTGCCATATATTAATCTTATAGCTCATATTTATTTTATCAACAAAAAAGTTGTGGACACAGGAACTCTTCATCCATCTAAGATTATGGCTCGTCAATGGAATTAGTGTCTTGACCTCTTCAGCACCCTTCATTGAAAGCCTTCTTCTGACTCTAGCTCCTTCTCCACCGCCCACATTTACTCTAGAAAGAAAGAAAGCAACACAAAGTGCTATTGCACTCTGAAACAAGAAAATGGCTCCTCTGCATTAACAATTAGTAAGATATTTCTTATATTAATTGCATTTTGAGACATTGATATGATTAGTAAAACTTGGTTAATAAAGAATCATTTTGCTTTCTAGTAGGCATCAGTGTTTGTTTTTCTGAGCTTGGATTAATCATGTTCCATCATCTATCCCAGGATATAACTATGCATTGTTTTCACTTTTCAGAAATAAATATTGATCTTTATTTGACTCTAAATTGGTTGGCGCCTAGTACGGTACCATCTCAAAGAATTTTACAAAAGTAAGCATGAAAAATTCAGGTAAAGAATAAGAAATTCTAATCTATATAAATAAAAAGAATGTTCTCTTCCAGCAGGGAGATTACAGCTCTACGATTAAACTTTCAACTGCAACTATGATAGCCATAAGATATGTAAGGTCAGCTTTCACACTTAAAATTTTCCAGATATTCAAACACTTAAAACAGACTTTCAAACTCTTAAAGATTCAGTAGATATTGAAAAGTATCAACCTTTTTCTAGAATGCCAAAATTCACAAATTCCATTTTGGTATTTCAGGATAACAATTTTGTGTAGCTGATCAATGACAATGCACGCTGCGAACCATGTCAGATATTTAAAACTTAAACCATATGTTGTGTTCTACATAGAGAAGGTAATTATTCAAAAAGTATCATGAAAAATAATCAATGATAAATGCACTGTAATATGTCATCTTAACTTGCACTTTCCTACCTCTTGTTTAAACTTGCAAAGTCATTAAGGCTAGAAAACCCGTAAACTTAACTACTTCCAAACAACTATGTTCAAGAATGCAAGAATAAACAATGAAACTACTGTGTGAAGTAGTATTTGATAATTCATTGCCCTCAAATTTTATTTCAAAATTAGGTTTCAAAAAGATAACTCACAATTTAACGGGCAGTGAAGAGAACTTCACATGATTTCATGAACCTATGATGAATTACAATGGTCCCGAAATATACTATCTTTTCTCTATAATTTGGATAGACCAGAGAATTTGATCACTGAAGCAGAATGTGAATACCCACATTTAATTAGAAGCAAAATCAAATTTGAGTTCTTTAGCTTATCCTCACAAAATATTTTTGTCCAAACTCATAAGAAAAATGTGTTTCTTACCTCAATAGTATGTGAAATTTTACAGTAAAAGTCAAAAATAAAGACTTTGAAAATTTGTAAATCCCAACCATGAAAATTGTGATCACTTTCACATGAACAATGAGTTTCATAACTCAATAGTTATATATTTAAAAAAAAAAAGAAGTGAAAAGTCAAATTTTGACAACTTTGGAGCTCTATAAATTGAACCCAATCTTGAGTTTCACCCTCGCACAAGAGAAGAAGTTCTAAGAGTAGAGAGAGGAAGGACAAGAGTAGAAAGTTAGGAAAGTGTTTAAGTTTCTATTTTTAATCTTGTAATTTAGCTAAAATTTTATTAAAAAAAAGTTTACCTCAGTCCTTAAATTCTAGATATTTGCTTTTAAGTCCATAAACTACATTTTACCTTACAAATTAATAAAATGATTAAAAGTGATTAAGAATGATCGTTCAATGTTTAAGGTAGAAATTCATATGTGATGTATTATTATAGGATTGAGCTAGGGGTTCGTGTATCAAAGTAATTATGGATTTGCTAATGTGAGTTGATTTCTTCCCATGAGTTATTTCAAATTGTTTTGATATAAAATAATATATAAATTATATATTATGTTAAACAAATCTTATTTTTATAAAAAAAATGTTGGATCAGACATGTTATATCTTGTTTACTTATGAAAAAAAATGTTAAAAGAAGTTGGTATTGTGATAATTATTTAGTTTTGTCACAATGAGTAATTTTAGACTATTAGTATATGAAAGTTACTAAAACCATGTTATCAAATATACTCGACTTCATCATTCATTTGACTTTCATGGAAAAATTCAAATTTGACAAAAATATTATTTTCCTATAAAAATTTGTGAATTTTCTAATTTCATGTAAAAGATGAGAAAGTTATGAAAGTGTTAGAGCATACTAAAGTGCTTTTTATACAAGTAGAAATTACATGTGCTATTTGAAGTGAAAAAGTTAAGGATTCTGAATACTGAAAACCCTCAGAATAGGGGCACCTTTTAGCAAATATGTGAATAGGGCCTTTTTGGCAAATATGTGAATAGGGTCTTTTTGGCAAATATGTGAATGTGGGCTTTGTGGCAACCTATAGTAGTGCTCAGTATACTCTGCCCCTAGGTTGACTTATATATGATTGATGTGCATTCCCATACCACTATGGAGTGATTGATTTGTTTAAGCCTACCATATGTCATTGAATATACTAAATACTGGCCTTTTGGCAAATATGTGCATAGGGCCTTTTTGGGAAATATATGAATGTGGCATTTGTAGCAACCTATAGTAGTGCTCAGTATACTCTGTCCTTGGGTTGACTTATATATGATTGATGCGCATTCCCATACTACTATGCCATAATTTTCGTAGCCTTAATGTGATGACTTGAGGTGATTTTTTTAAATGTGATTTATATGGACAATTACACTACAAAGGTAATCAGTGTTTGTTTTCATTGTTTTTGTTTAGAAACTCTTTATATAATGTTGCTACTGCATCTTATATATGTTAGAAAAAATTTTATTTTGATATCTAATATGCTCCCTGATCATGCTTTCAGTTGACAGTGATTTATTTGAAGATTTAGTAGTAGTAATTATTAAACTTGTCTGATCAGTTAATGAGAAGTTATCTATTCATTGAGTTGTGAACTCACCATTTATATTCTATTCTTTTCAAATAAATATTAGACTGTTCTGCCCTTAGCTTGGAGAATTAACATCTACTGGGGATATTATTAGCAATATTATGGTTATCTTAGATAAATCGACATAATTATGTAACAAGAGTCTAATGACTCACTAGTTGTTATATTTGTATTGTGCTTGTATGTGGTTTTTCTGCGACTTCTAAACTTCAATAAAGTTTTCTTTTATGAAGTATTTGTTAAAAATATAGAAGCGCACAATAGGCTTGACATGTGTTCACGCATGTGCCGTCATAGTCATGAACCTCCGATTATACTGTGCAGTTTGGGGGCATGATGCAGCATCACTACAATCTATTGAAGCCTCAAAATGAAATATTTTAGTTATTTTAAAAGTAGAATAGTTTTATTGAAACAACTTTCAAGCCTTTTATCCCAGATTTTTTGGTTTGGCTACATAAATCCTACTCTTCCATTCAATTTTGTCAAGGCTATCTCCTCCGCTAAGTTAATTATTGTTGTATTCTCGATACCAGCTCGTAAGCAATTCCACTTAGGCCTATCTCTGGTGCTTCATCCACTAATTATAATCTTCTCACTTCTAATCGGTGCATTTAATTGCCAACTGTTAGTCAAAAAGGGAGGAAGCTTTTTTCAGTGATTGGCTTTCGGTGACCGTTTTTTTTTTTTTTTTTTTGAAAGAGGGAAGGAAAGGACGATGCCTTTGTCAAATAGCAGGAAGAAAAGAAAAGGAGTACTTAGGATATAAAACCCACACCCCTCTTCCCTTAACACATCATCAAATCAGCTTCTGAATCTTCTCAAGTAAGAGAGAAAGAGAAGCTCGAGAGAAAAAAGAGAGGCTGAGAGAAAAGTACTCTGTGAGAAAAAAAAACTGAGAGAGAGCACTCTGTGAGAAAAATTAAGAGCAATTTTTCAGAGTGAAATTTAGGTTGTGAGTATTTGTGAGAGTGATTGTAAATTTTTCTCCCATTAGTGAAAGATTTGTAGCAGTCCGTGAACGTAAACAATTTTGTACCGCACCACGTTAAATTTGTGTCCTCTTATTTGCGCATTTATTTCGCTTTCTCATAAATCGGAAAAAGGAGAATTTGCGTAGTTTCTCAACAACTGGAATCAGAGCTCTGATTGTGACGTCTGTCAATTTTTTTGCGAGATTACTATTCATGTGAATAGTGAATTTTGTGAATAGTGAAATTTTACCGATGGTACCAACTTGTCAGCAGAGGTGTCTTAATACACGATGAATCGCATAAATTATCAGAAACGATCCAGAGAAAGTCAGATTCGAGTGGGAGCAATGGCTACAGACGAAGGGAATGTGAGAATTGAGAAGTTTGATGGTGCAAACTTTGTTTTGTGAAAGATGCGGAATTGCAGATCGAAGATTATCTGTACCAGAAGAAGCTGTATCAACCTCTCTCAGAAAAAAGCCAGATGACATGAAGGATGAAGAGTGGGCTCTCCTCGACAGACAAGCCTTTGGAGTTATCTGATTGACGTTATCTCGCAATATTGCTTTCAACATAGCAAAGGAAAAGACTATGACGGGTCTTATGGCGGCTCTCTGCAGCATGTATGAGAAGCCCTCCGTCTCAAACAAAGTTCACTTGATGAGACGACTGTTCAATTTGCGGATGACAGAAGACGCATCGGTAGCTCAACATCTCAATGAACTCAACATAGTCACAACCCAGTTGAGTTCGGTTGGGATTGAATTTGATGAAGAAGTACGAGCATTGATACTTTTGTCTTCCCTACCAGAAAGTTGGAATGCTACCGTCACAGCTGTGAGTAGCTCGTTGGGAAGCAACAAATTAAAATTTGATGATGTTCGTGATCTGATTCTCAATGAAGAAATTCGGCGAAGAAAATCAGGTAAAGCTTCTATCTCCTCAGCTTTACACACGGAATCTAGGGGAAGAACTTCAGAAAGAAGTTCAAATCACGATATATTAAAATCTAGAAGGAACAAATATAGATCGGGAAAAAATGATTTCAAATGCTACAATTGTGGCAAGAAGGGTCATTTCAAGAGAGTGTCGGGCACCAAAGAAAAATACTGATGCACAGGAGTCTACCACGTGACTGAAAAAGGAGGTGATGCTATGATTCTAAACATTTACAGTCTGATTGAATCATGGATTCTTGATTCAGGGGCATCCTTCCATTCCACCCCATGCAGAGAAATCATGAAGAACTACGTCAGCGGTAATTTTGAAAAGGTACATCTGCTATGATGAAACCTTGAAGATTATTAGCAATGGAGACATCCGATTAAAATTGTCAAATCAGACCATATGAAAGCTGCAATGAATGAGACATATTCCTTGCCTTAAAAGGAATTTGATCTCTGTGGGACAACTTGATGGAGAGGGTTACTGTACAACCTTCTCAGATCATGAATGGAAGATTACCAAAGGAACATTCGTCATTACTCGAGGTAAGAAAAGTGGTACTCTCTATGTAACCTCTAACTTAGAGAATATCATTGCAGTCACAGATGCAGATAAAAAATCAAACATATGGCACCAAAGGTTTGGCCGTATGAGTGAGAAAGAGATGAAGACGATTCTCTCAAAAGGGAAGCTATCGGATCTGAAGAATGTAGATGTCGGCCTATGCGAGGATTACATTTTTAACAAACAGAAGAAAATTAATTTTGTAAAGATTGGCAAGACACCCAAGACAGAAAAGTTAGAATTGATTCATACTGACATATGGGGACCATCTCCAGTTTCATCCCTTGCAAGCTCACTGTACTATGTCACCTTCATTGATGATTCTACAAGGAATGTGTGGGTCTATTTTCTGAAGAAAAAAATCAGAAGTCTTTGATATCTTCAGAAAATGGAAGGCCATGGTTGAAAATAAAACTGGTTTGAAGATAAAACGATTGAGGTCAGACAATGGAGAGTACAAAGACAGTAGATTCAAAGAATTTTGCGCAAACAACGAGATCAAGATAGAGAAAATAATTCTCATGATACCGCAGCAGAATGGTGTAATGGAACGCATGAACAGAACTTTGAATGAACGTGCCAGAAGCATGATGATACATGTCGGCTTGCCCAAGTTCCTATGGGCTGAAGCTATCAATACCGGAGCCTATCTAATCAATCGCGGGCCTTCAGTTTCCTTAGATGATGAAATACCAGAAGAACCTTGGAGCAGAAAAGAGGTAAACCTTTCGCATTTAAAAATATTTGGTTGTATCTCTTATGTACACATAGATTCTGCTGAAATAAGTAAACTTGATGTAAAATCTAACAAATATGTTTTTGTTGGTTATGGTGATGATGAGTTTGGTTACCGATTTGAGAATTATGAAAATCAAAAGATCATCAGAAACAGAGATGTCATATTTAATGAGAATGTGATGTACAAAAACAGATCAACTGCAGAATCAAGTAGCTCCAGTACAAAAGCTAAAATAAAGAAATTTGCTGAATTTGAGGAGATTTTTAAAAATGATGTTCAGACTAGTCCTGAAGTAATTCAAGAAGAACAAACACGCCAGAAGTGAGATGCTCCTCCAGAATTCCTAAACCAACCCAGCGTTATTCGGCTTCTTTGCACTACTTGTTGCTGACTGACAGTGGTGAACCAGAGTGTTATGATGAAACAATGCATGTGGAGGATTCAGTCAAGTGGGAGTCTGCTATGCAAGATGAGATGGACTCGCTTATGTCAAATCAGACGTGAGACTTAGCTGAATTACCACCAGGTAAGAAAGCTCTTCATAACAAGTGGATTTACAGGATCAAAGAAGAACATGATGGGAACAAGCGCTACAAGGTAAGATTGGTTGTCAAAGGCTTTTAACAAAAAGAAGGTATTGACTACAATTAAATTTTCTCTCCGATCGTAAAACTGACAATAATTAGACTGGTGTTGAAAATTATAGTCGCTGAGAATTTATATCTTGAGTAATTAGATGTAAAAACAGTTTTCCTTCATGGTGATTTGGTGGAGGAGACATATATGAAGCAACCAGAAGGCTTCATAAAGGCAGGTAAGGAAAATCTAGTATGTCGTTTGAAGAAGAGCTTGTATGAATTAAAACAAGCTCTCAGACAATGGTACAAGAACTTTGACAACTTTATGGGTAGTAACGGTTTCACTAGATGCCAAGCAGATCATTGTTGCTATCTTAAAAATTTTGACAATAGCTTTATTATTTTATTATTATACGTTGATGACATGCTCGTTGCAGGTTCAGATTTGCAAGAGATTATAAATTTGAAGCAATAATTATCAAAGCAGTTCTCAATGAAAGATCTTGGCGCTGCAAAGCAGATTCTTGGAATGATGATCAAGAGAGACACGAAGTCTGGGACTTTGATGTTATCACAGGCTGAGTACATCAACAAAATACTCTCCAGGTTCAATATGCAAGATGCTAAACCAGTGGGTACACTTTTAGATGTTCATTTCAGACTTTCCAAAGAGCAGTCACCGACGATAGAGGAAGAACATGCACACATGACGAAGGTCCCGTATACCTCAGCAATTAGAACTCCGATGTATGTCATAGTTTGTACAAGACCAGATATTGCTCAAGCAGTAGGAACTGTTAGCAGGTACATGAATGATCCGGGCAAGGTACACTAGGAAGCAGTCAAATGGATCCTCAGATACCTACGGGGTACCACAGGTAAAGTACTTTGTTTCAAAGATGGAGATATAATACTAATAGGTTATGTGGATGCTGATTTAGCAGGAAATGTTGATGTCAGAAAGAGTACTACAAGATATGTCTATACTCTAAGAGGTATTGTGGTGAGTTGGGTTTCTTAACTGCAGAAGATAGTTGCACTCTCCACAACTGAAGCAGAATATGTCGTCGTTACAAAAACCAGCAAGGAAATAGTTTGGCTTCAAAGTTTCTTGAATGAGTTAGACAAGAAACAAGAAGACAATGTCTTATATTGCGATAGTCAAAGTGTTATTCATCTAGCGAAGAATCCGTCTTTTCATTTCAAAACGAAGCACATACAGATGCAGTATCATTTTATCTGGTCACTTCTGGAAGATGGAATTTTAAAACTTAAAAAGATCAGTGGAGCTCAAAATCCGGTAGACATGCTGATAAAGGCGATGACTACTGACAAACTGAAGATGTGGTCAGGTTCAGTTGCCTGTAATAGTATCAAGACCGGGGAAGAGCTGCTACATAGATCGAGATATGAAGACAGATTAAAATGAGTCTTCAAGTGAGAGATTGTTAGTCAAAAAGGGAGGGAAGCTTTCGATGATTAGCATTCTGTGGCCGTTTTTTTCTTTTTTGAAAGAGGGAAGGAAATGATGATGCCTTTGTCAAATGTCAGGAAGAAAAAAAAGGAGTATTTAGGCTATAAAACTCCCACCCCTTTTCCCTTAACCCATCATCAAATCAGCTTCTAAATCTTTTTAAGTACGAGAGAAAGAGAAGCTCGAGAGAAAAAAGAGAGGCCGAGAGAAAAATACTCGGTGAGAAAAAAACTAAGAGAGAGCACTTAGTGAGAAAAATTGAGAGCAATTTTTCAGAGTAAAATTTGGGTTGTGAGTATTTGTGAGAGTGATTGTAAATTTTTCTCCCCTTAGTGAAAGATCTGCAGCAGCTCGTCGACATAGGTAATTATGTGTCGAACCGCGTTAAATTTGTGGGTCCTCTTATTTGTGCATTTATTTCGTTTTCTCATAAATCTGGTAAAAGGGGAATTTGCGTAGTTTCCCAACACCAACATAGCACATGACCAACCCGTTTCAAACGATTCTCTCATTTATCATCAATAGGAGTCACCTCTAACTTCCAAATGGGTTTCATGGATAAATCCCAAATACCACAAAAACAGCCACAGGATGCCGTTTTATATCCTAATCTTTTTATTAATTCGCCTCATTTTTAAATTTTTCAAACAAAAAGAAACCACCATACAAGCAGCTCAAAATGGACTATTTTGCATCAAAATTTCCCAAAAAACGTGTTCCTTTGCATAACTTTGGGCAAAAATGCTACAAAATCTTAAGTTACCAAATAAAACTAAAACCCTACATCGGTTGTATTCCACATCAAGAACTGGAACAAAAGAGGGAAAAGACGATACCTTTAGGATCAGCGTAACCGCATCCATCAAGTCCCTGGGCCCAAAGCCATGGCGGAGGCTGCTTACCATCAGCAAGGACATTGTACGCTAGAGACTCTTCATACGACACGATTTGATGTTTGAGCTGGCCCTCGATCCATTGCTTTCGATCCAAGATTTGCATGAATAAATGCTCTACTCTCGACATTTCCATCGCAATTTGGGGTTGGAAACCCTAAGTAGAAGAAATTTGGGAGGAGGAGAGTGAGTGATTAGAATTAGGGTTTATTCTTCTCCATTGATGAGAGTGAGGGGAGAGAGAGGGAGATCAGAGAGTGGGGATTCGAAAATTTTGAAACGATATGGCCGCGAGGGTCCACTGGCGTAAAGTGTTCCTGCGGAGAAGGTTTGTAAGAAGTCGCTGTGGGTAACGGTGTAGAAGAACCAATGGATACCCAATAGATATTTTGCTGGATTTTTTAACAAATCAACCCCTAACTTACGCGTATTTGGATATTTGCTCACAATATTTTATTTTATTTTTATTTTGTTTTGTTTTTTATTTTATTATTTTACAGATTTTTTTATAACCCAGCCGAGAATCTAATCCAAAACCATCAGAGCCATATTAAAATCTTTTAACAGTCTAGATCACCTACAGTGGACTCTTCACAAATTTTTAAGGGAAATTTTGAAGCGTATAAAATTTTTATTTAGTACTACAATTAGGTTTATCTGAATCAAATTAGTCTATTTGCTAATACCATTTCCAATCATTTAAACTTAGGTGAACTAAAACTGAAAATAATAAAGAGTTGAAATATATTATTATCACGGTTCATCTCTTCCTCTTGTATACACCAAAAGATCATATTTATGATTTCTTTTTTATTAATAAAATGAAAGAGTGCGAAACTGATTTTATTTTCCTTTCAATTTTTACATTCATAGCCAAAGAAGAATACGAGTGTGAGGTTGGAGACATTTGTATATCAAAAAGTTTGTTCCAATACCACTATCATGTTCTAACAAAAAAAAAGATAGTATCATGCATGTTCAAATTAATATACAAAAAGAACGGTATGATACTTATATGATACCATATTCATATTTTGATGATACTTGTTCGTCACATTGTCACTTTTTACTTCTTAATTTGTGAATCATAATTATGTGTAACGAGATTTTTTTAAAGATAAATATTTTTTAGGAAAAGTAGTTCAAAGAGATTGTTTTTAAGAACCATTTGAGAACAAAAAAAAAACATTGAACTGATTCTTGAAATACTATCTGGGCCCGATATGTGTGATATAATAATATAAATCTTCTCTCACATACGAAGTTTATGATGAAACGATGACTATATATATATGAGTATATAATATACTATATATATATATATATATATATATATAACTATATATATATATATGATATATATATGATATACATATAGAGAGAGAGAGAGAGCGAGAAATCAATGGAGAACATTGGTATGCAAGATTTCTCCATTGAACTTGTAGTGAGGTGACCAAAAAAATGCAGAACGATACATCATGCCTCGGAGAAGAGAGCCTCAATTATCTCATCTCTAGTAGTTTCTATACACTGATTAAACCTACTTAAAAAAGAAGGCTCCATCTCCGAGCATGAAAATATAGGGGCTAGATTCTGGCCACCTCACTACCAATTCAATGAAAGAATTCGATACGCAAGGTCTCATATTTCCATAATAATATATATATAATACTATATATAATAGGTTAATATACTATATTATATATACTAAATATATAATATATATAGTGTAGACAACTAAATTTAATACGGGAGGTTGTGAGCCGCTAATAGGCGTATGTAGTAAAATTTCCCTACCGCTGCAATAAGTGTATGAGCATGTGAGCCCCCTACCTAGTCCAGCTAACTTTTAAATACGGTGTGGGGAGACTTGCAGCATGTCATTAAGCCGAACTAGGCACGTATGGTACAATTCCTACGCTTGGCAGCTTCACACCCCCCCGTTCTCACTGTCTACATGCACTTCACTGCTCTCTCTCTCTCTTCGGTAGCTTATATTTTTCTCACTGTTTATTTACTTTTAAAAAGAGCGCTCAACGAGTTTTTTCAAAAGCAAACCTTGCAAAAGAAATTTAGGCGCAATACACTCTTCTGTTGACATATACTAAATGGTACTTCATAAATATTTTTATTCTATTCTGGTCTTTGACTTTTGTCTATGGGAGTGTAGAATGGACATAATTCCTCCGGGGAAGAAAAAATTGTGATTCCACAAAAGAGTGTTGTGAAACAAATTACTTTAGTAGGTTCTGTGCGCTCTTGACAAGTTTTGTTTCAGTTTGTTCGTAGAGAAGTTTGCGGGAAAAAAAAAAAGAAACTTAAAATCGTTCTAGTGAAGCGTTCGCAGCAATTTGTTGATCCTTTTTTCACATATTATAAGGTATTTGAAGGGTCAATTGCCTGTATACGCTAACTTAGCCGAATCTTTAACTACTTAGAAAAATAGAAGCCCTAAACTTTTTATGACAAATAACGGTACGCCTCGCTCAAATTGTCATAGACTTAATTTTTTAAGTTGGAGCCAGGGTTCGAGAGAATGGATATGTTAGCGGGCCTTTCATTAAGTGCCTAACATTGGCTTTCTGATAGCAACTCCAGACGGTACTTGTCAAATTTACAGCTGACTTCCTCTTTCTTTTTCTCCGCACCTTGATGGTATTCAAAAAAAAAATATTACCATTATACTATATATATTATATTATATATTATATATATATATGATATATAATATATAATATACCATTTTAAATGCTAGGATGATCTCACGCTACATTTAGCAAAACAAGCTTATGAGAGAGTAGTGAACTCTATATGCACCAATTTGATTAAAACATTCCAATAGGACTTGCAACTCCACACGAAATTAATTATTACATATTTTATCTTCAAGAATAAGGGTCTTAGCCTGATTTTATTCTGGCTAGTCATTATTCATCTTACCAGAACAAACAAATATTATATCATATATCATATTGTATATATACTACTACAAAAGTGCAAGCTGCATATTTGGCATCTTATTGGAGCTTTGACTCTTTATCTTCCTACTGTTAGATCTTATAAAAAAACTTAAGATCTAAACCATAAAGCCATGATTAATTCAAAGAGATTTACAAGAATCAAAAGAAAAGAGCGGAATCTTATACCTGAATCCATAGATTAAACTTGAGATGAGTTTTAGATCTTCTAACCTTAGGGTTTCTCTAGCCAAATTTCTCTCTAGATGGGGTGAAGAGAATTAGAGAATATAACCCTAGATTAGGGACCATAACCCCTTATTTATATATATTGTACATTTACAATTTGGCCCCTCATCAAATCACAATTACAACCTGGTATCTGCACATATAACCCCATGATTATATTTAAATACCCATTAACCCAAATTGATTGATCACTTTAGTGGGTTATCCTGAAGGATAGCAATACACACAGATTAATCATATGTGCCCACAAATAGATTTAATTAGATTTAAATCCAACAATCTCCCACTTTGGCACCATATGATTCCTTAAATTGTGTATAACCTTATGAGCTCAAAATTGCTATCACTGAAAAGGTATTTCCAAATAATCTCGTCCATTGACTATATTAATATAGGATCAAAGCGGCCTTCGTCACATTTATCGTGACTCGACCCATCAATGGTCACATATACCAATACAATCAAACGACATAGATCAATCATGGATATGCAGCATGAAAATTACATGCAATGTGATCAGTACATGTCTATTTTTAACTGGTCCTACTTTAGTGAGGTCAAAACCAAACATAATGTAACAGAGTGTCTTAATTGAATACTTTATTCTGATCAGACAATATAACCAAACACAGAGCACAACAATTACAAACTCCCACTAAATCATAATATCCTCAAATAACACCACACCCATATGATCAGTGTGCTCATGAAAGACCTTGGATGGCAATCCCTTAGTAAGAGGACCAGCTATCATGGAGTTTGTCCCAATGTGCTCTATGGATATCTGTCCACTTTGTACCATTTCTTTCACAACCAGGAACTTAATGTCAATATGTTTTGACTTAGTTGAGCTCCTGTTGTTATTAGAATACATTACTGCAGATTTATTGTCATAATATAACCTTAATGGTCTTTCCATATTTTCCAAAATGCGCAGTCCTGTGACAAAGTTTCACAGCCATATTCTCTGATTGGATGCCTCATAGCAAGCTACAAATTCTGCTGTCATAGTGGAGGAAGCTACAAGTGTTTGTTTGACACTTTTCCATGATATAGCTCCTCCTGCTAACATATAAATGTAGCCTGATGTAGACTTTCTACTATCTTGGCATCCAGCAAAATCAGAATCATCTGTATGTGAGCATATAATCTTTTGTTTTCTGAAGATACCTCATAAACCTTTTGACTGCTATCCAATGATCTATACCAGGGTTGCTTAAGTATCTGCCTAACATCCCAACAATGTACGCAACATCCGGACGCGTACATACCTGAGCATACATTAGACTTCCTACAGTCGAAGCATAAAGAATCTTCTGCATTTTCTGAATTTCAAGGTTACCTTTAGGGCACTGATTGAGACTAAATTTGTCTCCTTTAGCCACAGGGGTGTCTCCTGGTCTGCAATCTTACATGCCAAACCTTTTAAATACCTTATCAATATAGCTCTTTTGTGATAATCCAAGAATACCCCGAGAGCGATCTCGATGTATCTGGATTCCTAATATAAAAGAGGCGTCCCCAAGATCTTTCATCTCAAAATTCTTTGATAGAAATCTCTTGGTTTCGTGCAGCATGCCTATATCATTAGTGGCAAGCAATATGTTATCGATATACAGAACCAGAAAGATATACTTACTCCCACTGAACTTGTGATATACATAGTCATCAACAATATTCATCTCAAAACCGAACGAGATAGTTATTTGTTGAAACTTATGATACCATTGACGAGGAGCTTGCTTGAGTCCATAGATGGATTTCCTTAATTTGCAGACCATATTCTTTGGGTCTCCTGACACAAAGTTTTTTGGTTGCACCATATAAATCATCTCATCAATATCTCCATTGAGAAATACAGTCTTAACATCCATCTGATGTAACTCAAGATCATAATGAGCAACAAGTGCCATGATTATTCTGAAAGAGTCTTTCGATGAAACCGGAGAGAAAGTCTCTGTATAATCAATGCCTTCCTTTTGAGTATAGCCTTTAGCCACAAGACGTGTCTTATACCTCTTCACATTACCATTTGCATCCCGCTTGGTTTTAAAAATCCATTTACAACCAATTGGTTTTGCACCTTCTGGCAATGGGACAAGTTCCCAAACATTATTGTCTTTGCATAGACTTGTACTCTTCATTCATGGCATCAATCCACTGTTGAGAGTTAGAACTTTTCATGACCTGAGAGAAGTTGATTGGATCATCTTCTAATATTCCACTACTTTCCTCATGTTCTTGAAGAAATATAATATAATCATCCGAAATAGCATTTCTTCGTTCTCTCGTGGATCTCCTTAATGGCACTGGTTCTTGAGGTTGTTGAGTTTGTTCTTCTGGAATAGGGAGTTGTTCAACATTATCATTTTAAGGTTCCAAATTTACTTCTTGAGTAACAACAGGTATAAGAACCTGAATATTATCAAAAGTAACTGTATGGATTGGATCTGAAGCCAATTCCTCGTCAAAACTAATGTCTCTAACCTTATTTCTCCCCCCAAACTCAACATTCTCAAAGAATGTTGTTGTTCCCGTCTCAAAAATATTCTTTAGTGTGAGATCATAAAACTTATAGCCCCTAGAGCGTTCAGAGTACCCAATAAAGTAGCTGCTAACTGTTTTGGAATCCAATTTCTTTTCATTTGGCCTATAAGGCCTTGCCTCAGCTGGACATCCCCAAATATGTAAATACTTTAAACTAGGCTTTCGACCAGTCCAAAGCTCATAAGGTGTTTAGCAACTGCTTTACTTGGTACTCTATTCAGAATGTAACCTGCTTCCTTTAGTGCTTCTCCCCAGAGAGACTCTGGTAAAGAAGAATGAGCAATCGTACTTCTTACCATATCCTTAAGAGTCATGTTTCATCTTTCAGCTACACCATTCATGCTAGGTGAACCCGGCATGGTGTACTATGGGACGATACCGTATTCATCTAGATATCTAGCAAATGGTCCTGGACGTTGTTCACCTGAACCATCATATCTACTGTAGTGCTCACCACCAAGATCAGATCTAATGGTTTTAATTCTTCTGTTGAGTTGATTCTCAACTTCAGCTTTATAGGCTTTGAACATGTCCAAAGACTCAGATTTTTTATGAATAAGATATAGGTACCCATAACGTGAGTAATGGTCTAAGAATAATATAAAATATTGTTAACCATTCCAGGATTCCGTAGGGAATGGCCCATAAATATCTGTATGTATCAATTCTAAGACATCTGAAGATCTGTTGACACCTAATCTCTTAACTTTGGTCTGTTTTCCCTTGATACATTCAACACATACGTCGAAGTCCGAAAAATCAAGGGAATCCAAAATGCCATCAGACACAAGACGCTCAACTCTACCTTTTGAGATATAACCCAAGCGCTTATGCCATAATGTCGCCGAATTTTCCTTATTTAATTTACGCTTAGTACCACGTGATTCCACATGCAAGGATTCATTGTAAGAAGCAATTGTATCAAGCAAATATAGGTTGTCATAAATACTCAAGTAACCGGTTCCCACAACATTTGAATTAAAAGATAAACTGAATTGACTGTTTCCAAATGAACAAGAATAACCTGATTTGTCCAATACAGAAACAGAAACCAAATTCCGTCTAAAAGACGGTACTACAAAAGTATCTTTTAAATCCAAATAATAACCAGTTCCTAACAACAACCTAAAGTGCCCAATTGCTTCCACATCTACCGATTGTCCGTCGCCCACAAAGATGTGTCTTTCAACATCACTTGGCTTTCGGTAGCTCAGGCAACCCTGCATAGAAACACTTATGTGAGTAGTAGCACCAGAGTCTAACCACCAAGTGTTTCTAGGTACTGAAGCTAAATTAACCTCAGAACAGACCAAAGTAAGGAACGTACCCTTATTAGCTCTGATACCACTTGTTAGATCTTATAAAAAACTTGAGATCTAAACCATAAATCCATGATTAATTCAAAGAGATTTACAAGAATCAAAAGAAAAGAGCGGAAGCTTATACCTGAATCCATAGATTAAACTTGAGATGGGTTTTGGATCTTCTAACCTTAGGGTTTCTCTAGCCAAATTTCTCTCTAGATGGGGTGAAGAAATTAGAGAATGTAACCCTAGATTAGGGACCATAACTCCTTATTTATAGATTTTGTACATTTACAATTTGGCCCCTCATCAAATCACAATTACAACCTGGTATCTGCACATATAACCCCATGATTATATTTAAATACTCATTAATCCAAATTGATTGATCACTTTAGTGGATTATCCTGAATGATAGCAATACACACAGATTAATCATATGTGCCCATAAATAGATTTAATTAGATTTAAATCCAACACCTACAATTAGCATTGATAATAACTGACTTTTTATTAAAGAGTTAAAACATTTATTTTATCTTTTCCTCTCAATCTGACTTCTGAATTATAACTTAGAAATGTTGTAGCTATATATTGACATCTGCTTTTATTAGTTCTTCATATTCCAATCAGAAGAAACATTAATGAGTGTTCATTGAGTCTATGAACGTAACTTTGAAATTATAATACTTGTTTATATTTATATATATTATTATAGTTCTCAATTATAACATTATCATAAAACATTTACAAAAATATTCATTCTAAAAACATTAACCATAATATATATGGACAAATTTTGAAAATCGACCTATTTAAAAAAAATTGCAAAAACTGACCCATTTGCAACACATTTGTCAAAATCGATCCAGATTCAGCCATCTGGCTGAAACTGGGTAGATTTTGACCAAAAAACTTACGAAACTTTTGTTACCCAGTTTCAGCCAAACGGCTGAAACTGGATCACTTTTGACAAATATGTTGTAAATAGGTCCATTTTTACAATTTTTTTTTTAAATGGGTAGATTTTTCAAAATTTGTCCTATATACATTTAACAATATTACAAAACAAGTCCCGCGCACGGCAGGGATGACAACGACTGCTTAATTAGCTTCCTTCTTCTCTTTCCCCTTCTCAGCCTCCTTCCCCTTCTCCTTCTCTTTCCCCTTCTCCTCCTCACCCCAGTCTTCGTCCAAACCCCCTAACAGATCATCAAAATCTACCCCCGCCAACTCATCCCAAAACATCTGATCCGAACCCGAACCCGAACTGCTCCCAGCTGCAATAGTGTTCCCGCACATGACTGCTGGCGGCGGTCGGCCCCGAACTTCCATCGCTGTGGGCCGCAGATGGACCCGCACGCAATCGCTACCGGCACCGCCTGCGGCTGAAATTCGCGGCGGGAGACAGGAGCATTAGACGTGGCCTGCGCCGCCGGCGGCGGCGGAGGCAGGTAATAACGCCGAGCCGGTGCGTGTGGTACCCGCGTACTTTCCGGCGAGTGCCGCCCCGTGAGGGCTCGGTACTTGTCTTAGGAAAAGTGTGAGAGGCCCGACGTAAGTCGTAAAACCCTAGACTTGTGCATCGACCACAGGATGTCTCGCGGTGAGGATCTTGCGGTGCTCGCGACTGCAACGGGCATTCGCTTCGCCGGTGACGAAGGTGATGTAGCTCGACCACCACTGGCGCACGGCTTCTTTGGCTTCGTCCGTTATCTTGCGTTGACGGGACGACCTTCGCGATTATGCGGTTTGATGTTGGCAAGGGGAAGGTTGCGTTGTTGGGGTTGGGTTTTCGGGTTGGGGCTCCACGGGTGCGGTTCGGGTGGGGTGCGGGTTCGGGTGCGGTTGCGGGTGCGGGTGAACGCCACTTGGTTGGAGAGGTGTGGTCTCTGCAAAAAAGACCGGAACCCGTTAATTAAATTAAGTGGGTGAAGGAAAAAGGAATTTTTCGTGTATTTCCTCACTCAAATGTTTTTAAAATAACTAACCCTACTATAATCAAAATTATTGTTTTACCCCTAATTATAGTAATCTCTGAATCTTGTCTCTTTATAACTTTGAAAAATAAAACTAAAATGTCCTGTTAAGATAACTACTTTCATAAGGAAATAAATAAATTTTGTTTAACTAAGGGGCTGTTTGGTTGCACACTTTTTGAGAAAACTTTTCCAAAACATCTAATAATGGCAAATTTGTAATTAAAAGTTTTTCAGAGATTTCTGTAAATTGTGTTTGGTTCAACAAAAAATTTACAGAAATATTTTCTATAAAATATCAAAACCTACCAAATTTTACAAAAAGTAATTTCCTCTCAAAATGAGAGGAAATCACCAGAAATCTGACACATACCATATTTAATTAAAAACCTACCAAATCTTATTATTTTCTATAAAGTTATGAGCTATTTTCTTGTTTTGAACCAAACTAGCAAAGTACAAAAAACAAGAAAATTGGTACTTTTTGATTTCTCAAAACTTTTCTTATAATTTTTTTAAGACATACAAGGAAATCATATTTTAAGTGGAAAACATTTCCTATAATTTCTAGAAATTGAACCAAACACCCCCTAAAAGTTAATTAAGATTGGCAGATCGATTGCCATAGTTAGAATAACAATACCTTTTTATTTTATATTTTTACATAGCTTTACTTCTAAGTTAGTTATTAATAGTAATACAACAATGTCAAGGTTGTCTATTCTTCAACTTTGATTTACGTACGTTAACAAGGATAAATCAAAATTTTCGAAAACAATCTTTTTAACATAAAATTTTAGTTTATCACTTTAAAATTTGAGGTGTGGGATAAAAGTAAAATATGATTAGATTCCAGGATAAATAAAAATTACTGTGATCGATTTGGAGAAAGATCCATGATTCACAGCATAATATGACCAAAAAAAGGGCTTTTTTTGGTTAGAAATCATCTCAAAATAAGGATTTTATGCAGAAATCACCTTTAAATTTTGATTTATACATAAATCCCTTTTAAAGTGGATTTAGATTTTTATTGCAATCAACCATATTCTAATTAAAATTTTTACTAAAAAATCATAAATAAGCTTTAAAAATTCAAATTCAAACTAAGTAATTTAGTTGTATCCTAATAAAATCTAAGCAATAAAGCAATGAGTCATGTACCTTACATGTGAGTTTTTAAGGGTAATTTTTAGTTTTTATTGAAAACTTTAAATAGGAGCTGGTTGATTTTAATAGAACTCCACTTTAAAGATAATTAGTATATAAATTGAAATTAAAATATTTCGTATGATTAACCTTATTCAAGGTGGCTTGGGGGGGGGGGGGGCCCGATCCCAAAAACAAAAAACATACAAATTAAAGAAGGGGAAATTTTGTAAAATAGTCCGTTTTTGCTAATTATTTAGCAAAATAGACTGTTTTACAAAATAATTAGCAAAATAGACCTCTTTTTGGCCAACAGGCCAAAAAGAGGTCTATTTTGCAAAACAACTCAGAAAACATACGGGAATAGTAGTCCCGTATGTTTTAATCACGAATTAGTGAACTCAGAAAGTTTCACAAAACATTAAAATGAACTCAGAAAACATACGGGACTACTAGTTCTGTATGTTTTCTGAGTCACTAATCCGTGATTAAGTTAGCTCTAAACATACGGGACTAGTAGTCCCGTATGTTTTCTGAGTTTTGTTTTTCAAAATCGATCTTTTTTTTTCAAAAAAGATCTATTTTGTTAATTATTTAGCAAAACGGTCTATTTTACTAAATAATTAGCAAAAACGGACTATTTTACAAATTTTTCCTTAAATAAGTGCAGCCCAGGGTGACCGCCTTCAAATTGGTTGGGTCCCACCCTTGTAGTCAGGTTTCAGAGAGCGTTACGCCTGTGTCGCCTCATCCAGCTGACATAATATAAAGTACGGAACCTCAATTATATTGGAACGAATAATTTCCTTCGTGCACGAATTATTTTGGCTGTCTTTTAGTAGGGGGTGTAACTACTATCTAATGGGGGTAAGTTTATCAGAAATTAGTCTTCTTGTGCATGCATGCAACGAGCCAAGGGTGACGATGCTTGCGTTGTTCTTCTCATTATACCTCAATGTTTTTATTAATTTATCTAGATTTTTCTTTTAATTTTAATTTCCCCCCTCTTTCTAGCAATCTCTAAGGACTAGATAATCCTATCATAGATCGCTAACAAAACTTAAGGGTGTGCGTTTTCTTTCTCCCCTAATTACTCTGCAAAAAAAAGCCAACTCCTGATAATCACGCTAAAAACAAAAAAAACTGTTCTGATCCTTTTTCTTCTTTACTTTTTTTCCTTTCTAGAAGGAAAAATTTCTTAAGGACCCAAAATATAGAACCAACAGGGGGACAGGTGAAGTGTCCCCTGCTATTGAATAATGAGTTGGCCATCATTACTAATGATCAGCTCATTATGCAATATGAGGGAGACACATCACATGCCCCCCTCCCCCGTTAGTTCCATATTTTGGGTCCCCTTAGCAAAACTCTTATTGAAGGGTCCTCATTAATTCATTAATTAGCTGAAAAGATAACCAAAACTATTTTTGATGACTAAACACGTTTATTACGAGAACTAGTAAAGAGATACATCATTGCAGATATTTTTCGAGCATCCATATTATTACTTTATTTAGTAGAGATTTTTTTAAAGAATTTTTTTAGCAGAGTCTATTTTATTCCTTGTACTATATATTCTGAAATGTATAATTTTTGAGAAAGAGATTTTATACCGGAGTTGGATCCAGAGAAAGCTCCATCGTCAGAGGTACCTTCCATCTCTCTCTCTCTAAGATTGCTCTCTCCTTCTCTCTCTAAAATTGCCCTCTTCTTCTTGGTGTGAAGAAGCCTGAGCCAGGGTGCTGCTATTAATAGAAAAGTTTGGACCCCCACGTGGCAGCACTGCAAGCAAGTGCCACGACAGCTAGCGGTACAACCGAGGCAGGTCGTATAGGAATTAGGAACCAAAAAAATCCTGTTCGGGTCGGATCCAATACCACATCGATCCATTTCGTGAGTCCAACCCGTTAACTAGAAGCTTTCGGTCTCAGATGAAAATCATATGGCTCGTTGGTGATCGATCAGATTCATCGAGCCAGCTCCAAGGCCGGTTCGAGTCCGCCAGCGGGAAATGGTTCATGACTTCACGCGGTCAGAATCAATCGGGCGGCCAATGAGCAGGAGATTGGATATTAATAATTAATGCCTACCTTTTGCCAATATATAACATACTACAGTTATTGTTAAAGCTTGGCATGCAGTGAATAATTCTCAATCTGAAAATTATTCAGCAGTAAGTAAGGTGGATTTGTAGGGCTGAGTAATTCTGGTCGCCATTAATAACAAAAATATAGTGCTATGACTTTTTTTATTAAAATAATATAATTTGCACAAAGTTTATTACTCCTCTAATTAAACTATTTTTCTTCTGGTTGGTTCTTAAATAAATAACTGAAAGTCGCGAACAGTTACTGAAGCTAAGAGAAGAATTTACCATTTTTAGATCATTATGATTTATGACTACCGGAATGCAATTTTTTTTATTAGTTTGATGAGAGAGAGAGAGAGAATCCAGTTTAAATAATAAAGACTGCACTTGAATAGACAGTTCGGCCTATTAATAACTTATAATTTGTAGCTTTACGTTTTTTTTGGTTAAATTAGTTTGTAGCTTCTTAATTTTAATTGATCAAGACTTCTCGGTTGGGTCAGATTCTACCCAACAAGTGATATCATGGTCACAGTTTGTTGCCCGATGAAAATTGAAATCCAATGTACATCCCGAAAGTCTCGTGAGAACGAAAGGTTGAGATATTCAGGTTAGCCCTAGAGTTGTTATTAATTTAAGAATGTTTAGCGTGGCATAATATTGCTCCTATAGTTGTCATTAATTTTTAGATCGAGTCAAACAGACGAAGCTTATTTGTACCCCATAAGTGGTGGAAAATTTCTATGTGGATCTTGAGTAGTCATGTCATGGATTCGGATCCTCTCCACTACAAAAAAAATAGTGGAGGGACCACTACATAATCACAGTTATTGATTATCTAGTTGATGGTTATGATTTTTTCTTTTAGTGCAAATTAGGAATGAGTGCAATACACGGGGGTATGGTAACTGTTAGATTTAGATTGTATCATAACCGCCTACTAAATAATCAATGCTTGGAATTAAAATTAGTGATCTCTCCACTATTTTTTTGTAGTGGAGAGGATCCAAATCCGTCATGTCATCTCTATAGGTACCAATTGATCATACCAAATTGGCGAAAGGCTTGAGCTTCTGGTGAATGATTGAGCCATACTCGCGTAGGAAAAGTTAATAGAAAATGATGGACTTAACTTATATATATATGATACGTGTTTTTGGTTAAATTGTTTATAGCTTCTTTTTAATTTGAGGCATATTAATTAACTCTTGATTGGACCAGATTCTCCCAAACAAACTGCGGAAAAAGAACTAACCTTTGAACTCATTAGGACTAAGTGCAGGCTTTAGGTTGGATCAGAGAATCTAAAAAACTTGTCGTCGAGTGACAAATATTTACTTAGATAGAATCACGCTTAACAGGAGAAAAATTTCTTGGTTGTCGCATTCAGATATTGTTGTTTGCTTATCAGAATCTTAATTTAATTAAGCGATGTGCCTAGATCTAGATAACACAAAATCTAAAAACTTGTCGTCAAGTGATTGTATAAATGGACATTTTTAATCTCGCTATAACAATATCTGATAGGAATAATTTTGCAGTCGTCGCTTTCAGATATTGTCGTCTTATGACTTTGCAGTCGTCGCATTCAGATATTTTCGTCTTATAAGTTTACAGTCGCCGCGTACAGATCTTGTCGCATCTAGATTTTGTCGCATCCAGATCTTATCGTCCTATAATTTTTGTTTTTCTCAGGATCATTTTTTTGTAGTAAATGTGGATTTTAACCTTTTGATACTAGGAACTAATCGTAATAATATTTTTTTGGGTGAATGTATGACAGTAGTCTTATCACATAAGTTAAAATGAATTTAATCTAACTAATTAATTAAAACATCTTATAATATGGTTCATCTTCTTGGATTTGTTTTAGATCTGATGAATGCTTATGAAATATATGCAACTTTCCTCATTCTTACCACTGTATAAGGGCCGTTTGGATCGGGTATTTTGAAGGGGAAAGGAGGGGAAAACTGCCAATTTGTCAGCTTTTTGGTAGCTTTCCCCCAAAATCGCTTCTATAATAGGCGATTTTGGGGAAAAGCTGTCAAAAAGCTGACAAATTGGCACCTTTTCCCCTCCTTTCCTTTTCAAAATACCTGATCGAAACTGCCCCTAAATAACTAAACAATGATTGTTTTGTCAGCTAATTAAGGAGGACTGGTCTTTTTAATGTGCAACTGAAAAGGTGTCCACAGTACAAGATCGCACAAAATCTAAGAAAAACATAATTAGTATGGAGTTATACATATGGTACATCTAAACCCCATCACAATGGCCTCTAATTAACTAGTTAATAAGAAGGAAGTTATCTATAGTCGTTGCATTCCACTCGATCTCATTGTGAACTTTAGAATTTCATAGAGTATGCTTCTCATGAGTTTACCTTAGTAACAAGTACTTTACTCTTTCCACAATTACGAGCATCATATTCCTCATATATAGTTGCTATTTGAATAACTGATCGAAAACGGTTAGGATTTGACCTTCTAACACGTCATGACTTACTAAATGCAATCTTTATATTGAGTTGAGGGCATCTACGGAGCTTAATTATCATAGAAAGATGTAGATGATATATAGTCCAAAATCTCTGATGATTTAATACGCAATTAGGAATTAAATTTAAGGTGTTTTAGTCGTCGTACGTGTTCATGTTTCTTTAATTGTCATGTTATAACTTTCCGAACCATGGTCTCGCTCTCTCTCTTGATATTTCGGCCTCATTCGATCCGCTATAAGTTTTAGCAAATGTTTATGTAATTTAATTATGAAACAATATTGTTAGAATATAAAATTATAATCTTTATATAGTTCTCTTGTCGCAATTTTAAAGTTTGTCTTGTAATATATAGTTGAGTATTTTCATATAGTATTAGAGCAAACCATGTTCAAACCCCATCAGCCAAGGATTTGAAGTGGATTTTCTAAAAATCGATGTTGTTGCGTGAGTCCAGGCTTCAACTCATGAATCAAATCCCAACAGCCACGGATTTAAAGCAGATCTTTAGCTTTTCAACAAATGAGAGAAGAACGCTCAACACGCGAGAGGATATTAAATATAAATACATAACTCTCAACTCTTAGTGTAATTGTTAAGGACTTTGAGAAGGGGATTAAAAAGATAAAATTTCACTGTTGTTCGGGCTAAAATTTTGAAAATAAATAATAAAAAAAATCTAACGGTAAATTCTAGAACGGGGTTTTGGTCGGTTGGCGCACCGATAAGTAGTGTCAAGGGTATTAGTGTACATTTTTTATGTGTAAACAAAAGTATTAATAGTAGCTGCACGTGGGCTCCACGTGATTATGAGCTGGATTGGCAAGTAAAACCAAGGAGCCGTGCCAAAGGAAGTTAATATTAGAGCGCATACCTCCATAAACATTTACACAGAGCTCACAAACAGACGCTGTATTAGCGTCACAGCTCATATGCATGCTGTTACGGTTGGAAGGATGAGCATGCCAAGTCCACGAGTGGCAACAAAAGTTGTTGGTAGCAAATTTCAAGGAGAAAAGATATTAGAGGAGAAAGAAGAAAAATTCTTTAAGGACCCAAAATATGGGATCAATAAAGGGGACAAGTGAGGTGTTCCCCTCCTATTGGATAATGAGTTGGTCATCATTAATGATGACCAACTCATTATCCAATAGGAGGGGAACACCTCACTTGTCCCCTTTATTGGTCCCATATTTTGGGTCACTGTAGCAAAGCTCGAGAAAGAATTTGGGGGTATTTTCTTTTATGTCACCGACCGAGTCACTATTTTGGGAGCGCAGATAGCGCTTACAAAGTTTTCTCTCTAGAAAAAAAAAGGTTTTAATTTGTTATTTTCAATTAATTAAAAAAGTTTTATGTTTTTAGATGATTTATGGCTCACTACCACATATATGCTCTAACGCAACGGTTCAAAAACCGTTGCGTTAGCCATGGAACCGTCGCCCTTGAGCAAGCGCGACGGTTCTCAAACTGCCTCATATACTGCCGTTGCCCTATCTCTACCGTAACGGTTTTGAACTCTACTACGACTGTTTTTTGAACCGTTGCCCCTGCATCTAACGCAACAGTTTTAATTTAATAGGCTATAGCTATGGTTCTCATAGAGCTACGGCGACAGTTGGAGCTATTGCAACAGTTTTAAAAGACCTAACGCAACGGTTTTAGTAGGCTATAGCTATGGTTTTGATAGAGCTATGGCAACAATTGGAGCTATTGCAACAGTTTTAAAAGACCTAACGCAACAGTTTGGATTGAGCTATCGCAACAGTTTGGATCGAGCTATCGCAGCGGTTTTGATCGAGCTATCGCAACGGTTTTAATCGAGCTATTGCAACTGCTCAATCGAAGCTGTTCTTGGTTTCCTACGTCAAAATAATTATAGTATTCAATTACCTGGACAATCTTTTTAAGAACATGGCCAAGTCAAATTTTAATACGCAATATAAAAGTGATTATGTTGAGCATAATCAACCATAATGATAAGTGCCAACATACATCAGTATAGTATAAAAACTACAAAGTATTAAATCCACACTACCAACATTTCAACTCAGAAAATATCGTACCGAACTAACATTCAAACAATGTACATCAACATTTGATTACAAAACATGAAACTTCTGAAATTGGAAGGTGATATGTTGGCCTGCCAGATGATTAAAAGTCTCCCTCCTGACATTGGACACAAAAGTAAGTATAAATAAGTACTATAGAGAAGAGGAAGTGCACGACATGGGAACATTTCTGAAAAATAAATACCTGGTGATATCATAGACTAATAGTGCGCCTGCAGCTCCTCTGTAATAGGATCTTGTAATGGATCTGAAGGATTCTTGGCCTGCCTATAATGATAGAAACTTCAAGTCAGATGCATATAATAGTTACGAACATATAATAGCTAGAGATAAACCAATGATAGAAGCAGAGAAACATTTACATGTATATACCGAATCACAGGACAAAGAAAGTGATGATGTGTTACAAACATTTATAGCAAAAAGTTCATTAAGAAGGCTATTTTTTTTACAGCATAAAAAAGAAAATTCAGCATAAAATTTAGTACGCGCTTTAAACCTGTCAACAAAGCTTGGACTAACTGGACGTCCAGTTACTTCACTCAACATATCATTTTTTAAACCAGTAAAGCATTAACGTTTCAGCAAGCACTTCCACCGCCTCCATGCACTATTAATTGTTTGCAAGGTCCATTTTCGTCCGGAATTGGCAATTGAATACTTCTCCTACAATGACATAACAATATACAAGTTAAAATCTACCTTGTCATTACACAAAATGATTTTTTTTGTGCTATATCATACCTTCACATAGTCCCATAAACTATCTTTGTCTTCTTTCCCAATTTCGTGCCAATTCTTATCTAGTGGTGTTCGTCTTGGATTTCTTCCAAGGGTACCCAGAAAACTACTAAGTTCATTTAAGATATTATCTGTTGGTCCAATAGGTACCCCAAATTTATCTAAAATTACAACTGGACGTGCCTATATGCCTCGTTCATGTACTTTTAAGCACTTTCCCTACATTCGCATATCAGCCGGTATATTACAGCGTGGAAGACAGACACGCCAAAAAAATTATATATCAAGAAGGTCGTATAAACTTAACAGCGAGAGAACACAAAAGCTGTTACGCCTGCTACAAATTTGATAAAAATGCATGTTAGGCTTGTAAAGATTAACTTCAACACTACTAAATTTGATAAGTAAAGAACACGTAACTACGTAAAGTCGCATTTACCAAAATATTTCAGCTTAAAGTATAGTAGATAACCCGATAAAGGCGTTGACACATGAACGCTATAGTTAAAAGAGGAGCAAAATCAACAACTGCCGACTTCTCACGGACAATGAACAAGCGAAATTAAAAGGTACCTAAGTCTCTCTATCAAAAGGGCCACGATTGAGTGAGCCACAAGACATTCACAATCAAACAACACAAAACAAATTGGTACCGATTCAAGGTTGAAATAGCAGACCATTTTTTTAACAGCTGAAGAGATAAACGTAAAATCTTTGTTTCGCAAACTCTTTTTACTCATTTCGAAATCATAAAATTCAAGACAGACCCCAAGTACGTAAGCTTCTTTCACTCAATCGAAGGTACTGCAAGGAATATGACACGTGATCAAAACCCCCAGCTAAAAACACATTATCTAAACAGAAAATGAAACTAAATTAGGGGGGAAATCAGAGATCGACGACGACCTATATCGGAGATGAGATCGGAGACGAGACCAGCAGCTTGACGAAGACATTATTACGAGATCGACGACGAATCAGAGCTGAGATCGGCAGACGATGGAGATCGAAAAACGGCGAAGAGATTAGCGACGAGTTAAGCGATGAGATCGACAAATTTCGGCCATGGCGATCTCTCAGACGAAAAAGAAGAGGCGGATTTTAGAAGGGTGATGAGTTGAGTGAGAGAGAAAGAGGGATATTTGGTAAAGCGGTGAGAAACAAATGAGATTCGTTTCAGTGTAAAGCCCAAGCCAGCTTATAAAAATCGGCCCAAATCAAAATTATTGGGCCAAGCGAAGCGGTTTTTGATAAACCATTTCAAAGTGTTGTAAAACCGCCCCCATAGATATCTAGCGCAACGCGTCATAAGCGTTTGCACTAGAACTGTTGGCGTTAGAGCAAATATGTGGAGTGGCTGCAGACTCAATTAGACTCACAGGTCAACATCTTCCAAAAAGTGCGGGTGGAAAATAAGAAACGTTCTCTCTCTCTCTCTCTCTCTCTATATATAGTATATATATAATATATATATATATATATATATATATTATATATATATATTATATATATATAATAATATATATATAGTATAGAAAACAACATCTCATAATTTTTCTCTGTAGTGTGAAAAAATAGTACAAGCTAGAGTAGTGCAGTTAACTTTTACCCTTATAACTTACTATTTTGTGTACATTTGACGTTGTTCTTTTAAGAGACCTTAGACAATATTTGTTGCGCCCAATTGTAGTTGAAGAAGAAAAGTTGTTGTCGTCGCGTGTATGTCTGGGGTGTGTGTGGGGTGGGTGGGGTGGGGTGGCGGGGGTCACAAGTTTAAGCCAAAGTGCAAAAATTTAATTAGTCAGGGGAAATGACTAATATATATCCAGTAGCTTTGCTACAGGGATCCAAAAATATGGGACCAATAGGGAGAACAAGTAAGGTGTCCCCTCCTAGTGATAATGAGGTTGACCATCATTAATGATGATCAACTCATTATCCAATAGGAGGGGACACTCTTACTTGTTCTCCCTATTGGTCTCATATTTTGGTCATTGAAGAATTTTCATATCCAGAACAACAAAGAGTTTAACCACTACATTTGAACCTAATTAACTAACCCATTTACAGCAGTCATTAACACTCCCTCTCGGTTTTTTAACGCTTGCATTACTCTTCCTTCTGCCAAGTGGCGTCCAACTTCTCCTCTACTAATAGCAACGCCTAGAGCTTCTACTGGTCATCTCAACATTCGCAGAGAAAAGAATTTAGACGAAGAAAAAGGGAGTGATAAATGGATGGTGCTCAGGTCCATGATTCAAGCTCTCCCTTCTCCACACTGCAGCGTATAAACCCCCCCACCCCACCCCACCCCTCTTCTGCTCTCTTACAAACCCTAGATTGACACATCTTCGTTGCTGTGGCTTAAACTTCTCTGCTTCAGCATGTTCTTAATTGAGTCCAAAGCTTATTTGGTAGTCCAACATTATTCCAACAGGGAAAAAGGGATCTAAAACGGAAAACTTAGGTCCAATATTTGTCGAACGAGCTAATATATACACTTTTTCGGCTGAAGGCCTAATCTGATCACATCAATATTAAAGTAATTTACATCTGAAGCTTAATTAAGTGAACTTATTAGAGATGTTAGAATTTTAAACCCTCAACTTAAACCTCCCACGCGAACTTTAAGATTTATAACATTAATTAGAGGCAACCCAAAGTTTGCTTAAAACCCCTTTTTTAAAAACTTTTTTTTTAAAAAAAGAGCAAGTGCCATATGCAAATATTTGTAACATTTTTACTTTTGCTAATTTAGTAACCATTTATGCCTAATTAGCAATTTTTTGTTCGTAAGTAATTAAATTTACCTCTTGAGAGGAGTTCGGTGCTTTGCATGCTAATTAATTACATCTCATGCAGACCTCGGCTTCCGTCAAAATTATCCAATGTATGTACGCCCCTCGAATTCTTTTTTCTTTCACGCGCTTATAGGACTTTCTTATTTCTTCAAAAGGGTAATTCAAAAATATTCATTAAATTTTATCTATTCCAACTTTATTTTTTCAAATTTTGTCTTTGCTACATTACCATACTAGCTGTGAAGTGCAATTAACAAAAAGGCAGTCGTCTTCGTTTGACGCGACGCCGGGTGTAACGCTCCTGTAGTTATATGTCTTTAGACTCTACCGCGGCGCGCCCACTTGAATTACCTATAATATTTCTACCCATTGTTTAATTGTCCTACTCTCTTATGCATAACCGAAGCGTTGTTTTTCGTTGATTTCCACGAAATTTATAGGCCATTGCTTAAAAAGGAGTCGAGGACTCGTCAATTGAGGTAACGGTTGCGTCGCCGTTACGTTGTAAGATTCGCAATCCAGTGCATGTGCGCCGCACTGGCGCACTTTATTTGTCGTAACTCTTTGTGTTTCTAAGGTCCGTTGGAGCCATAGTAAGTAAGTAAATGTAACACACAGCTGAATCCTGAATGCGGCCTCACTATCCAACTGCGCTGCGTCACACGAGTCCGAAAGCCCGCTCGGCGCGTGCTTATATATAGGAAAAATTGCTAAAATAGTCCGTTTTACTAATTATTAGCGCAAAATAGCACCTTTGCCTAAAGTAATTAGCCCAAAATACACCTCTTTTTGGCCAACATGTCAAAAAATGTCTATTTGCAAAACAGCCTCAGAAAATCATACGGGACTAGTTAGTCCCGTACCGATTTTTAATCACGGCATCTAGTGAAACTCAGAAAATTTGCACAAAACATGCAGATGAATCTCAGAAAACCATAACCGAACCTATTGTAGCCGTATGTTTTCTAACTCAGAAAATTTCACAAAACATTCGAGATGAACTCAGAAAAAAAACATTTTATGAGACTATTAATCTCGTATGTCTTCGAGTCACTAATCCGTGATTAAGTTGGCTCTAAACATACGGCGACTATAGTCCGTATCTTTTTGGTCTTGTGTTTTTAAATCGACTCTTTTTTTCAAAAGAGGTCTAATTTTACTAAATTATGTTAGCAAAACGTCTATTTTGCTAAAACTTAGCCAAAAACGCGACTCTTTTGCAAATTTTCCTTATATATATACCAGCTGTCCCCGACTTGAAAAAACGAGGAAAATTACTTAAGGTAGTTATTAAAAACTATAATCATGAGATGCACTGATTTATTATTTACATATATAAATACCGGTATTTGTAAAGATACTACTGAGCCTAGGCTTAGTAAATTTTCTTCAACTAGTTAGCTTGGCCAAGAATTCAGTCCCACATAATGTATATTTATTTCGTAATTGCTTAAAAAGATTCCAATTTCATGGCAATGAATCAGTTAAACTTCTTTTATTAGCTAGCCTAGATAGTTTTGACCAAAATTCTTTCCAATCAAGCACTACTTCTCAAAATGGACCAGGTTAAAACCCATGGGCAGGAAAAAAAACACATACAAAAACATGCCCTTGCCATACTATACTTTATAATTGCTTTCAAAATTGCATTTTTATGCTGGATGCATTCGCAGGAGGCCAAAACGGAACCACCGCACCACTCCAACCGGCACGCAACACCCTCCTCAACCCTACGCAACCCCCAACAGCAAGCGGCAGCCCCTCATCAAGCCAGCAGCGAGCCAGCAAGAACAAACGCAATGCGCCGCAGTCCAGCAGCAAGACCCTTCATGCGATCGCCAACGTGGATCCGCATAATGCGGAAGGTGCCTTCCCGTCGTTCCCACGCCAAATCTCCGACGACGCCAAACGGAGACCAATCCAGGAGTCGCGTGTCGAAAGTGACATCAGCTTCATCACCAGCGGAGGCCAACGACCGTGCCAGCGCGAGCAGCGCAAGACCATCAACCGCCTGAGGACGTGCTCTGCGGCCAGAACAAGCTCCGCATTCGACGACTACGTCGCAGCCCCTCACCGTGTTCCCCACGAGGTACCGCGGAGGTCCGAGGGGGACCACGCGGCCGCTCCATCCGCGGGGCCCGCCTCCCTACCTCAGAATAGGACCCGCTCGGCGCCACGCGGAGTGCGATCTCGTGTGCCGATTTGCAGCCGCCGCCGCCGCCGCAGATGGCAGCGATGCCGCTGGCGCATGGGGGTGATCACCTGTTCATCGGCTTCAGCAGCCAGCAGCAAGCATCAGTTTGGCGGGTATGCGGGAGCGACGTGATAGGGCGAGGAAGGGTATTTCTTTTATGAGAGGGGATCGGATTTGATGGCCAGGAGGGGCAAGTGAGTAGTTCTCATCATCATCACCACCATCATCATTCACCAGTGCCTGCAGGACAAACAGTGGAGCAGGCGCTGCTACCAACGCTGCTTTTGATCCTTCACCCTGGAATTTCTAAGTAGCACCTGTGAATGTAGGTGCAGGACTGGGGATCAAGCGTGAACGATGCGTGTGACGCTGCTGCGTTTTGGGGCCGTGTTCGTCGGCTAAATTAATTAGTAACGAGTTCGTTTCTGGCCTTAGCTTCTGCGAATTAAGGTCTGCGCCGCTATTAAGCTGCCTGGGGCCTTAACTTAGGGTCGGTGTTAGACTGTCTTTAGAAGTGTTCGTTGCGTGATGAGCAATAGATCTGGTATAATGCTACTGTTGTTTGGACTTCAATTTTACGCACGTCTTCCGTTTTCTCTTTCGTTTTGTGGTCTTGACAGAAGGCAGCATGAATAATTAACTTGGTAGTAGCACTAGGGCACACTCCCCAACCACAAACTCCAACCACACCCACTCTCTGCATTTGCCCTACAGTGCACCGGGGCCACATGAGATTTAATTAATTTTGTAAAATCTTCTTGTGAGGCCGTTGATACTGTAGCAAATGAGGAGATGTGTTGGAGTTGTGCTGATGGCGGCGTGCCTCCTATCATTTTCCTAATTAATTTGACCATTACTTTCTTAAAACTGATATACTAGGGTTTGGGGTCGTTAATAACTCGCCGCTTAGAGACCGCATCTAAATTAAATAGGCCCACACTTTCCGAGTAGTTTGGAAAGAGTATAAGTTCAGATTAGCATTATCCTAATGCGAAAGAACTCGCGATCACGTTCAGCGTCATTTTTTTAACGAGTGCCCATGTAGCGCTCCACTTAAAAGATGAGAGAGAGAGAGAGAGAGGAAGGAGCGGCAAAGGAAAAAAGTTTAGTATAAATCAGGAAAGGACCGCTTACTATTCATTTTCTCTATCTCTCTCCTTTTTTAGATGAGTTTTTGACCCAGCTATTTAGATGTTTTTTAAGCACAGACTATCACTAATCCACCCACCGAGCACAAAGCTTATATCACTTAAACTTTTACTTTGTTTAATGCGCGAGATTTCATAGGGTATCTACAAAAGAAAACCAAACATAAAGCATATCAATAGCATCTCTCATACGGCGAGTCCCCAAATATTTTCAAGCCTCTGAGCCACCCAATTAATTACCTCGTCTTTTCTCACAACTACCACTACAGCCAGAGACCGGGCGTGGATTGCCAAAATTCACCCTGCTCCGCTAAAACCACTTCTTTCCTACTACCTAAGAACGCAACTAGCTTTAAGTTGCCCTAAAAATCGCTCTAGCGTAAGCTGCAACTACATCACCATTCTATATTACCACCAAAAGAAGACCGAGACTTGGATCTCTTATAACTACAATCTTCGTCGCTTCCGAAACTTGTTGATCTCTTCGAGGACAAGCTTACCTTCTCAGTCTCTGTTGCACCTCTTGGCCACCTTCCATTGCCGATTGGAGGCGATTTCAGTAACGCTTATCGTCCTTCATACAACGTCCCATTTATGCCAGCTGTTGTGACGATGGCGTTTATGGTATATTCAAATTGTGTGGAAGATCTTTCATCTCGACGAATAGCATTCTGCCCGCATGACGGATTCCGTCCTCTAAGAGAGGAGACTTACTCATGTAACAGTTATTTAATTCAATATATATATAATATATATACTATATATATAATATATATAATATATTTATAATATATGTATATTAGTTATATTATATATATATATATATATTGTATCGTGTCCCCGTACCCAAATCTTTACCAGTTTTGTCGTGTACCTACCGTACAGTCCGTACCGTTTCCCATGCAACTTAGCTCCCTACTTTTAACTTGTGCTAAACTTGTGTAGTAATAGGTATGTGGGTGTTCTAGTAAAATCAAATCGTTTCAATAGAATTGCAAGAGGTAATGGAATAGTCTGTGATGTACTAATCAATTGTCAGTATGTATTCGACAGCTATGAGCGCCCATGACTTCTATGAAAAACGATTGCTAATGTTTTAAGCGGGAAGTATGTTCCGCATAAGCCGATGCTAAATTAGAACGTTGAGGAACTATCATCACGCCAAGTATGTTAGCACTTATTGTCCTCTGCGCATGTAGGCTATTGAGATAATTTTGCAATTTATTCGTTTATTGTACATTTTTGCTAAAGTGATCTCAAATTGGCTGTAGTTGTCCATCGTGTAATCCATTTATAAACACACCAACTTTCCATTCTTCCATAGGATATAATATAAGAAAATAGTTTATATTACTGTTTGTCTGCATAGCATGTAGCTATTTAGATATATTTTGCAATTTATTAGTTTATTGTACATTTTTAGCTAAAGTATTTGAGTCCTCAAATTGGGCTGTATTTCATCGTGTAATCCATTTATAAACACACCAACTTCGCTTCTTCCATAGGATATAATGAAGGAAAATAGTTTCTGATACTGGTTTGTTCTCATAGCATTGTTCGTTTGCGATGTCAGAGAAAACTTATTTGAAATGGATTCTCAAGATACAAGTATACATTGGACCTAGCGCTCTCTGCCTTTTCTCAATTCCGTTGAGGTAGGCAAATATTTGTATCTTTAACTGGGGGGGGGGGGACTTGTACTTCCAAAGTTTTTTACTGTTTGCAACTGCTGAATATTTGTGTCTTTCCTTTTAAAGAATAGTATGAAAAAAATTTCACAACTTAAAAACATTTAAAGATCCATTGTATTATCGGATGCATTTCTCTAAAATTGAATTTTTATAGATTTTGTTCAGCTCATTTAGAGGATTGAACGAGTTACGAGTCTCTTAAGTGAGCATCTATAAAATTTTACCCTACAAATCATCCAAGCTCTAGCGATACAATTCAGAAAATTAAATTCATGGAATGGCACAACTCCAACTGTCCACTGAATTAATTGCGCTGGTTCTAGTAAAAAAGGTGTTAATTAAGAAAAAAGGTCAGGGCAGATTAAACTTCTATTTTTCCTTTCCTCTTTTCTTTTTCGAGGGAAAGAGAACCAGTAATGAATGCCTGGCTGGTACTCATTGATACTCATTGAAACATCTTTCAAAACTCACTAGATGGATTCTTTATTTGATGAATTAAATAACGAGCTTTCTCATGTGAGCTCAACATGTACAATCAGTATGGGAGGATAAAGGTAAAGAATCTGGTATGAGTTAGGCCAAGATCTCTAATGTTGCCTTTTGTGTACGCTTGTGCTCCGGTCGTAACTCGAAATAATTTCCAGCGATCTTCATCTATTGGAATTAATCTCAATAATGTAAAAAGATTGGAGAGAATCATGTAAAGGCAATACTTTTAGTGATAGTCATACTGAAATGATTTAAAAGGTCTCGTATATTTAGATCTTCATAATAGGCATATCTTTTTCTTGAAGCACTAATATTTCTTTGCAATTAGTTTTGTACTTCTTTAACCATAAACATTAGTTATCGCATTAAGGAATAACAATTATGTAGCTTGTTTAATGTTAATGTTACTTTAATTTATTTAATTTTGTATTTTAGGTTTTCTTTTGACGCTGATAGACCGAACTGAAACCATGCCTTCCTGCAAAAGACAACCATTTCGTCTAAAGAGGTGCTTGCAAGCTTCAACAAACTTTCTGATTATCCTTAAGTTATTTTAAGTTATCATTCACTTTTTTCTGCTTTCTGCCTCCCCTTTAGAGAAACAGCAAGGAAAAATCATTCAAAATGCTATTGAGGTTCAATCTCAGTGATGGCTGTGGTTGCTCACACACTATATATCGAGTGGCGTTAAATTTCTGGGTGAGGAATACTACAAGTATTGTGCGGCTTTTCATTTCTCGCAATGTTGTTTCTGATTTATAATTCTTCGGGTAAATTTCACAAAGTAGAGGGGTTTTGGACAAAACTATCATGAACTTCTTGTATTAGAGAAGATATTAGCATGGAACATCTCTCTAAATTACCTGTCGAGTAAGTCCTTGATTGAAAGTTTACGCTTTATTCCTTATAGTTTGCTCATGAGGCTCCGTGTTGAATTTTCCTGTATAGTTGAATTTATGAGAAAAAGGAAAGCTTTTCTCGATAAGAACGAGGTCATCCGGAGCTGAGAGATGCTGCCAGAGGACGGAATCCGTCATGCGGGCAGAATGCTATTCGTCGAGATGAAAGATCTTCCACACAATTTGAATATACCATAAACGCCATCGTCACAACAGCTGGCATAAATGGGACGTTGTATGAAGGACGATAAGCGTTACTGAAATCGCCTCCAATCGGCAATGGAAGGTGGCCAAGAGGTGCAACAGAGACTGAGAAGGTAAGCTTGTCCTCGAAGAGATCAACAAGTTTCGGAAGCGACGAAGATTGTAGTTATAAGAGATCCAAGTCTCGGTCTTCTTTTGGTGGTAATATAGAATGGTGATGTAGTTGCAGCTTACGCTAGAGCGATTTTTAGGGCAACTTAAAGCTAGTTGCGTTCTTAGGTAGTAGGAAAGAAGTGGTTTTAGCGGAGCAGGGTGAATTTTGGCAATCCACGCCCGGTCTCTGGCTGTAGTGGTAGTTGTGAGAAAAGACGAGGTAATTAATTGGTGCTCAGAGGCTTGAAATATTTGGGGACTCGCGTATGAAGATGACTATTATATCTTTATGTTTGGTTTTCTTTTTGTAGATACCCTATGAAAATTCGCCATTAAACAAGTAAAGTTTAAGTGATATAAGTTGTGCTCGGGGTGTGGATTAAGTGATAGTTGTGCTTAAAAACATCTAAATAGACTGGTGCAAAAACATCATCTTAAAAAAGCGAGAAGAGATAGAGTAAAATGAATAGTACAGCGGTTTCCTGATTTATCACTAAACTTTTTTCCTTTGCCGCTCCTTCACTCTCTCCTCTCTCTCTCGATCTTTTAAATGGAGCGCTACATGGGCAATCGTTAAAAAAATGACCTGAACGTGATCGCGAGTTCTTTCCATTAGGATAATTGCTAATCTGAACTTATACTCTTTCCAAACTACTCGCGCAAAGTGTGGGCCTATTTATTTAGATGCGGTCTCGTAAGCCGGCGAGTTATTAACGACCCCAAACCCTAGGTATATCAGTTTTAAGAAAGACATGGTCAAATTTAATTAGGAAAATGATAGAGAGGGCACGCGCCAACGCACAATCCAAACACATCTCCTCATTTGCTACAGTACAACGGCCTCACAAGAGATTTTAAAAATTAATAAATCTCATGTGGCGCCGGTGCACTGTAGCAAATGAGAGAGTGGGGTGTGGTTGGAGTTGTGGTTGGGGGTGTGCCCTAGTGCTAGCTTCAAGTTAATTATTCATGCTGCCTTCTGTCAAGCCACAAACGAAAGAGAAAACGGAAGACGTGCGGTAAAAATTGAAGTCCAAACAACAGTAGCATTAACTCAGATCTATTGCTCATGCACGCAACGAACACTTCCTAAAGACAGTCTAACAACCGACCCTAGTTACAGCCCCCAGCAGCTTAACATAGCCACAGCACCTTATTCGCCAGAAGCCTAAGCCTAAGAAACGAACTCGTTACTATTAATTTAGCCCACGAACAACGGCCCAAACACGCGCACGTCACGCATACGTTCACGCTTGATCCCAGTCCTCACCTACACTTTCACAGGTCTACTTAGAAATTCGCAGGGTGAAGGATCAAAGCATCGCGTTGGTAGGCAGCGCCTGCTCCACTGTTGTCCTGCAGCACTGGTGATTATGAATGGGTGGTGATGATGATGAGAACTACTCCTTGCCCCTCCTGCCATCAAACCGATCCCCTCTGCATAAAAGAAATACCCTTCCTCGCCTATCACGTCGCTCCCGCATACCCGCGCAAACTGATGCTTGCTCGCTGCTGCTGAAGCGATGAAACAGGTGATCACCCCCATGGCGCCAGCGGCATCGCTGCCATCTCGGCGGGCGGCGGCGGCTGCAAATCGGCACACCGAGATTCCACCCGCTGGCGCCGAGCGGTCCTCATTCTGAGGAGGGAGGCGGGCCCCGCGGATGAGCCGGGCGCGTGGTCGCCCCTGGACCGTCGCGGTACCTCGTGGGGAACAACGGTGAGGGGCTGCGACGTATGTCGTCGAAGCCGGAGCTTGTTGCTGGCCCAGAGCACGTCCTCAGGCGGTGATGTGTCTTGCGCTGCTCGGCGCTGGCACGTCCGTTGGCCTCACCCCGCTGGTGATGAAGCTGATGTCATTCGACACGCACTCCTGGATGGGTCTCCTTGGCGTCGTCGGAGATTTAGCGTGGGAACGACGGGAGGACCTTCCGCATTAATGCGGATCACGTTGGCGATCGCCCTGAAGGGTTTGCTCGCGGACTGCGGCATTCGTTTGTTCTTGCTGGCTGCTGGCTGCTTGATGGGGGCTGCGCTTGCTGTTGGGGGTTGCGTAGGGTTAGGAGGGTGTTCGCGTGCCGTTGGGAGTGGTGCAGGTGGTCCGTTTTGGCTCCTGCGCATCATCCACATAAAAATGCAATTTTGAAAAGCAAATTATACAAGTATAGTATGCAAGGGGCATGTTTTTGTAGTGTGTTTTTTTCCTGCCGCATGGGTTTAAACCCTGGTCCAATTTTGAGAAGTAGCTCTTGATTGGAAAATTTTGGGTGCAAAACTATCTAGGCTGCTAATAAAGAAGTTTTTAAACTGATTAATTTGCATGAAATTGGAAGTCTTTTTTACAATTACCGAAATAATATAATTATGTGGGACAGAATTGTTGGCCATAGCTAACTAGTGAAGAAAATTTACTAAGCCGTAGCTCAGTAGTATCTTTACATAATTACGTTTTATATATGATAAATAAATAAATCAGTGCATCTCATGATTATAGTTTTTAATAACTACCTTAAGTATTTCCTGCGTCCTTTTTCAAGTCGGGACAGCTGGTATATTATAAGGAAAATTTGCAATAAGGTCGCGTTTTTGGCTAAGTATTAGGCAAAATAGAACGTCGTTTGCTAACATAATTTAGTATAAATTAGACCTCTTTGAAAAAAAGAATCGATTTAAAAAACACAAGACTCAAAAAATACCCGGGACTATAGTCCCGTATGTTTAGAGCAACTTAATCACGGATTACGTGACTCAGAAACATACGAGATTAATAGTCTCATAATGTTTTTTCTGAGTTTCATCTCGAATGTTTGTGAAATTTTTGAGTTAGAAAACATACGGGACTAAATAGGTCTCGTTATGGTTTTCTGAGTTCATCTGCAATGTTTTGTGAAAACTTTTCTGAGTTCACTAGATGCGTGAATTAAAACAGATACGGGACTAACTAGTCCGCGTATGATTTTCTGAGCTGTTTTGGCAAAATAGAATTTTTTGACATGTTTGGCCAAAAAGAGGTGTATTTTGGGCTAATTATTTAGCAAAGCGGTCTATTTTGCGCTAAATAATTAGTAAACGGACTATTTTAGCAAATTTTCCTATTATATAAGGCACGCCAAGCGGGCTTTTCGGACCTGTCGACCCAGCGCAGTTGGACTATGAGGCCGATTCAGGATTCAGGCTGTGTGTTACATACTTACTTACTAGGCCACACGGACCTTAGAAACACAAAGAGTTACGACAAATAAAGTGCGCCACGTGGGGCACATGCACTGGATTGCGAATCTTCAACATAACGGCGACGCAACCGTTACTCAATTGACGAGTGCTGACTCCTTTTTAGCCAAATGGCCTATAAATTTCGTGGAAATCAACGAAAAACAACCTTCGTTATGCATAAGAAGAGAGAAATAAAGCAATGGGTAGAGAATATTTATAGGTAAATCAAGTGGGCGTGCGCGCCGGTAAGGTCTAAAGCACATATAACTACTAGGAGCGTTACACCGGCGTCGCGTCAAACGAGACGACTGCCTTTTTGTTATTGCACTCATCAGCTTAGGTATGGTAATGTTAGCAAAGACAAAATTTTGAAAAATAAAGTTGGAATAGATAAAATTTAATGATATTTTTGAATTACCCTTTTGAAGAAATAAGAAAGCTCTATAAGGGCGTAAAGAAAAAAAGAATTGAGGGGCGTACATACATTGGATAATTTTGAAACGGAAGCACGAGGTCTGATGACAGATGCTAATTAATATAGCCATGCAAGCACCGAACTCCTTCTCAAGAGGTAATTTAATTACTTACGCAACAAAAAATTGCTAATTAGGATAAATGGTTACTAAATTAGCAAAAAGTCAAAAATGGTTAGCAAAGTATTTGCTATGGCACTTGCTCTTTTTTTAAAAAAAAAGTGTTTTAAAAAAGGGGTTTTAACAAATTTGGGTTGCCTCTAATTAATGTTATAACATCTAAAGTTCGTGGGAGGTTTAAGTTGAGGGTTTAACAGATTCTAACATCTCTAATAAGTTCAACCTTAATTAAGCTTCAGACTGTAAACTTAGCATTTTACAATATTGATGTGATCAGATTAGGCCCTTAGCGAAAAAGTGTATTATTGAGCTCCGTTCGCCAAATATTGGAACCTAGTTTTCCGTTTTAGACTCCCTTTTTCCCTCGTTGGAATAATGTTGGACTACCAAATCAAGCTATTGGACTCAATTAAGAACTGCATGAAGGCAGAGAAGTTAGCCACAGCAACGAAGATGGTGTCAATTAGGGTTCTGTGAGAGAGCAGAGAGGGGTGGGGTGGGGTGGGGGGTTTATACGCTGCATGTGGAGAAGGGAGAGCTTGAATCTATGGACCTGAGCACCATCCATTTATCACTCCCTTTTTCTTCGTCTAAATTCTTTTCTCTGCGAATGTTGAGATGACCAGTAGAAGCTCTAGGCGTTGCTATTAGTAGAGGAGGAAGTTGGACGCCACTTGGCAGAAGGAAGAGTAATGCAAGCGTTAAAAAACCGAGAGGGAGTGTTAATGACTGCTGTAAATGGGTTAGTTAATTAGGTTCAAATGTAGTGGTTAAACTCTTTGTTGTTCTGGATATGAAAATTCTTCAATGACCAAAATATGAGACCAATAGGGAGAACAAGTAAGAGTGTCCCCTCCTATTGGATAATGAGTTGATCATCATTAATGATGGTCAACCTCATTATCACTAGGAGGGGACACCTTACTTGTTCTCCCTATTGGTCCCATATTTTTGGATCCCTGTAGCAAAGCTACTGGATATATATTAGTCATTTCCCCTGACTAATTAAATTTTTGCACTTTGGCTTAAACTTGTGACCCCCGCCACCCCACCCCACCCACCCCACACACACCCCAGACATACACGCGACGACAACAACTTTTGTTCTTCAACTACAATTGGGCGCAACAAAATTGTCTAAGGTCTCTTAAAAGAACAACGTCAAATGTACACAAAATAGTAAGTTATAAGGGTAAAAGTTAACTGCACTACTCTAGCTTGTACTATTTTTTCACACTACAGAGAAAAATTATGAGATGTTGTTTTCTATACTATATATATATTATTATATATATATAATATATATATATAATATATATATATATATATATATATATTATATATATACTATATATAGAGAGAGAGAGAGAGAGAGAGAACGTTTCTTATTTTCCACCCGCACTTTTTGGAACATGTTGACCTGTGAGTCTAATTGAGTCTGCAGCCACTCCACATATTTGCTCTAACGCCAACAGTTCTAGTGCAAACGCTTATGACGCGTTGCGCTAGATATCTATGGGGGCGGTTTTACAACATTTGAAATGGTTTATCAAAAACCGCTTCGCTTGGCCCAATAATTTTGATTTGGGCCGATTTTTATAAGCTGGCTTGGGCTTTACACTGAAACGAATCTCATTTGTTTCTCACCGCTTTACCAAATATCCCTCTTTCTCTCTCACTCAACTCATCACCCTTCTAAAATCCGCCTCTTCTTTTTCGCCTCTGAGAGATCGCCATGGCCGAAATTTGTCGATCTCATCGCTTAACTCGTCGCTAATCTCTTCGCCGTTTTTCGATCTCCATCGTCTCCGATCTCAGCTCTGATTTCGTCGTCGATCTCGTAATAATTCTTCGTCAAGCTGCTGGTCTCGTCTCCGATCTCATCTCCGATATAGGTCGTCGTCGATCTCTGATTTCCCCCCTAATTTAGTTTCATTTTCTGTTTAGATAATGTGTTTTTAGCTGGGGGTTTTGATCACGTGTCATATTCCTTGCAGTACCTTCGATTGAGTGAAAGAAGCTTACGTACTTGGGGTCTGTCTTGAATTTTATGATTTCGAAATGAGTAAAAAGAGTTTGCGAAACAAAGATTTTACGTTTATCTCTTCAGCTGTTAAAAAAATGGTACTGCTATTTCAACCTTGAATCGGTACCAATTTGTTTTGTGTTGTTTGATTGTGAATGTCTTGTGGCTCACTCAATCGTGGCCCTTTTGATAGAGAGACTTAGGTACCTTTTAATTTCGCTTGTTCATTGTCCGTGAGAAGTCGGCAGTTGTTGATTTTGCTCCTCTTTTAACTATAGCGTTCATTGTGTCAACGCCTTTATCGGGTTATCTACTATACTTTAAGCTGAAATATTTTGGTAAATGCGACTTTACGTAGTTACGTGTTCTTTACTTATCAAATTTAGTAGTGTTGAAGTTAATCTTTACAAGCCTAACATGCATTTTTATCAAATTTGTAGAGGCGTAACAGCTTTTGTGTTCTCTCGCTGTTAAGTTTATACGACCTTCTTGATATATAATTTTTTTGGCGTGTCTGTCTTCCACGCTGTAATATACCGGCTGATATGCGAATGTAGGGAAAGTGCTTAAAAGTACTCAGCGCGGTATATTACAGCGTGGAAGACAGACACGCAAAAAATTATATATCAAGAAGGTCGTATAAACTTAACAGCGAGGAAACACAAAAGCTGTTACGCCTACTAAATTTGATAAAAATGCATGTATGGCTTTTAAAGATTAACTTCAACACTACTAAATTTGATAAGTAAAGAACACGTAACTACGTAAAGTCGCATTTACCAAAATATTTCAGCTTAAAGTATAGTAGATAACCCGATAAAGGGTTGACACATGAACGCTATAGTTAAAAAGAGAGCAAAATCAACAACTGCCGACTTCTCACGGACAATGAACAAGCGAAATTAAAAGGTACCCTAAGTCTCTCTATCAAAAGGGCCACGATTGATGAGCACAAGACATTCACAATCAAACAACACAAAACAAATTGGTACCGATTCAAGGTGAAATAGCAGACCATTTTTTTTAACAGCTGAAGAGATAAACGTAAAATCTTTGTTTCGCAAACTCTTTTTACTCATTTCGAAATCATTAAAATTCAAGACAGACCCAAGTACGTAAGCTTCTTTCCACTCAATCGAAGGTACTGCAAGGAACTATGACACGTGATCAAAACCCCCAGCTAAAAACACATTATCTAAACAGAAAATGAAACTAAATTAGGGGGAAATCAGAGATCGACGACGACCTATATCGGAGATGAGATCGGAGACGAGACCAGCAGCTTGACGAAGAGATTAGTTACGAGATCGACGACGAAATCAGAGCTGAGATCGGAGACGATGAGATCGAAAAACGGCGAAGAGATTAGCGACGAGTTAAGCGATGAGATCGACGAATTTCGGCCATGGCGATCTCTCAGAGCGAACGAAGAGGGGGATTTTAGAAAGAGAGAGAGAGAGAGAGAGAGAGAGAGAGAGAGAGAGAGAACTGGGTTTGAAGGATTGAGGAGAAGGGATAAGGTTATTTTGGAGATTTTAGCTTAGCTGACATATAATAATTGCTAAAAAGGGGCTGCAGCACAAAATGTCACACTTCAAGGGGCTGAACCACATGGGGTAAACTAGGAGGGGCTGCAGCACATGAAGTTTCTGTTTTGGGGGCCTAGACACATTTTTCCCAAATTTTAATGTAGTATATTTTAATAAATTAAAAGTTTTCTAACATATCATTTGAGCTATATCAATAGCTAATGTGTACCTTAATGCACAAATTGCACAAAGCTCTGAGATAAGCTTATGAATTACCCTTTTTTCAACTATTAAACTATATTTAAAATTGTCTTTAGGCATATGTATTTAATACTCAGAATTTAATATTTTGAATATATTGTAGATAACATATATAAAGATGATTTAATGCCATCTTCTTTTAAAAGAGAGCTTTGCTACAGGGATCCAAAATATGAGACCAATAGGGAGAACAAGTAAGGTGTCCCCCTCCTATTGGATAATGAGTTGACCATCATTAATGATGATCAACTCATTATCCAATAGGAGGGGGACACCTTACTTGTTCTCCCTATTGGTCTCATATTTTGGGTCATTGAAGAATTTTTCTATATCCAGAACAACAAAGAGTTTAACCACTACATTTGAACCTAATTAACTAACCCATTTACAGCAGTCATTAACACTTCCCTCTCGGTTTTAACGCTTGCATTACTCTTCCTTCTGCCAAGTGGCGTCCAACTTCTCCTCTACTAATAGCAACCCTAGAGCCTTCTACTGCTCATCTCAACATTCGCAGAGAAAAGAATTTAGACAAGAAAAAGGGAGTGATCAATAACTTCTCTGCTTCATGCATGTCTAATTTGAGTCCAAAGCTTGAGTTTGGTAGTCCACATTATTCCCAAGGAGGGAAAAGGGAGTCTAAAAGGAAAACTTAGGTCAATATTTTCGAAGGAGCTAATATATACACTTTTTCGGCTGAAGGCCTAATCTGATCACATCAATATTGTAAGTAATTTACATCTGAAGTTAATTAAGTTGAACTTATTAGAGTGTAGAATTTTTAACCCTCAACTTTAACCTCCCACGGAACTTTAAGATGTTATAATTAATTAGAGCAACCCAAATTTGTTAAAACCCCTTTTTTAAAAACTTTTTTTTTAAAAAAAGAGCTAAGTGCATATGCAAAATACTTTGTAACATTTTTTACTTTTTCTAATTTAGTAACCATTTTTCCTAATTAAGAATTTTTGTTCGTAAGTAATTAAATTTACCTCTTCGAGAAGGGGGTTGGTGGCTTTGCATGCTATATTAATTACATCTCATGCAGACCTCGTGCTTCCGGTTTCAAAATTATCCATATGTATGTACGCCCCCCTCAATTCTTTTTTTCTTTCTCCGCTTTAGAGCTTTTCTTATTTCTCAAAAGGGTAATTCAAAAATAATCATTAAATTTTATCTATTCCCAACTTATTTATTTTCAAAATTTTGTCCTTTGTAACATTACCATACCTAGCTGGAGTGCAATTAACAAAAAGGGCAGTCGTCTTCGTTTGACGCGGACCGCGGCTGTAACGCTCCTGAGTTATTATATGTGCCTTTGACCTCTACCCGCGGGGCCCACTTGAATTTACTATAATATTTCTACCCATTGTTTAATTTTCTCTCTCTTATGATAACGAGGTTGTTTTTCGTTGTTTCCCACGAAATTTTGGCCATTGGCTAAAAGGAGTCGAGGACTCGTCAATTGAGGTAACGGTTGCGTCGCGTTACGTTGAAAGTTCGCATCCAGTGCATGTGCGCCACGTGTGCGCACGTTAATTTGGTCGTAACTCTTTGTGTTTCTAGAGGTCCGGTTGGGCTGTAGTAGAGTATGTAACACACAGCTGATCCTGAATGGCTCACTAGTCCAACTGCGCTGGGTCGACACGTGTCCGAAAGGCCGCTTGGCGGTGCTTATATATAGGAAAAATTTGTAAAATAGTCCGTTTTTACTAATTATTTAGCGAAATAGACCGTTTTGCTAAATAATTAGCAAAATACACCTCTTTTTGGCCAACATGTCAAAAATGTCTATTTTGCAAAACAGCTCAGAAAACATACGGGACTAGTAGTCCCGTATGTTTTAATCACGGATTAGTGAACTCAGAAAATTTCACAAAACATTGAGATGAACTCAGAAAACATAAATCACGGATTAGTGAACTCAGAAAATTTCACAAAACATTGAGATGAACTCAGAAAACATACGAGACTATTAGTCCCGTATGTTTTCTAACTCAGAAAATTTCACAAAACATTGAGATGAACTCAGAAAACATATGAGACTATTAATCTCGTATGTTTTCTGAGTCACTAATCCGTGATTAAGTTGGCTCTAAACATACGGGACTAGTAGTCCCGTATGTTTTTTGAGTCTTGTTTTTTAAAATCGATCTCTTTTTTTCAAAAGAGGTCTATTTTACTAATTATTTAGCAAAACGGTCTATTTTGCTAAATACTTAGCAAAAACGGACTATTTTGCAAATTTTCCCTTATATATATACCAGCTGTCCGCTTGAAAAAGGACGAGGAAATACTTAAGGCGTATGTTTAATTAAAACTATAATCATTGAGATGACTGATTTATTTATTTATCGGATATATAAATATCGGTAATTTGTAAAAGATACGTACTGAGCTAGCTAGTAAGATTTTCTTCACTAGTTAGCTTGGCAAGAATTCATGTCCCACATAATTATATTTGGTAATTTGTAAAAAGATTCAATCATGCATGAATCAGTTTAAAACTTCTTTTTTAGCTAGCCTAGATAGTTTTGACCAAAATTTTTCCAATCAAGAGTACTTCTCAAAATTGGACCAGGTTTAAACCATGGGCAGGAAAAAAAAACACATACAAAAACATGCCCCTTGCATATATACTTTATAATTGCTTTCAAATTGCATTTTATGTGAATGCATGGCGCAAGGAGCCATACGGCACCACCGGCCACCACTTACTCCAACGGCAGCAACACCTCTCTCAACCTCCAACCCACCAACCAGCAGCGCGCAGCCCCCATCAGCCAGGCAGCAGCAGCAGAACAACAATGCGCAGTCCGCGAGCAAGACGCCTTCATGCCGATCGCCAACGTGATCCGCATAATGCGGAAGGTCGTCCCGTCGCACGCCAAATCTCGCGACGACGCCAAGGAGACCATCCAGGAGTGCGTGTCCGAGTACATCAGCTTCATCACCAGCGAGGCCAACGACGGTGCCAGCGCGAGCAGCGCAAGACCATCACCGCCGAGGACGTGCTATGGGCCATGAAACAAGCTCGCTTCGGACGAATACGGTGCAGCCCTCCCAGGTGTTCCTCCACAGGTACCGCGAGGTTCGAGGGGGACCAGCGCGGCTCCATCCGCGGGGCCCGCTCCCTGCCTCAGAAGAGGACCGCTCGGCGCCAGCGGGGGCGATCTCGGTGTGGCGATGCAGCGCCGCCGCCCGCCGCAGATGGCAGCGATGCCGCTGGCGATGGGGGGTGATCACCTGTTCATCAGCATTGCAGCAGCTACAGGGGCAGCAATCAGTTTGGCGCGGGTATGGGGAGCACGTGGATGGGCGGAGGCAGGGTATTTCTTTTTGGAGGGGATCCGGTTGATGGAGGAGGAGGCAAGGAGTAGTTCTCATCATTCATCCCGACCATCATCATTACCCAGCTGCTGCAAGGACAACAGTGGAGCAGCGCTGCTACCACGGCGGTGCTTTTGATCCTTACCCTGGGAATTTTAAGTAGACCTGTGAAGTGTAGGTGAGGACTGGGATCAAGGTGAACGATGGTGACGTGGCGGTGTTTGGGGCCGTGTTGTGGGCTAAATTAATTAGTAACGAGTTCGTTTCTGGGCTTGGCTTCTGGCGAATAAGGTGTGGGCTAGTTAAGCTGCTGGGGGGCTTAACTAGGGTCGGTGTTAGACTGTCTTAGGAAGTGTTCGTTGCGTGATGAGCAATGAGATCTGGTTAATGCTACTGTTGTTTGGACTTCAATTTTACCGCACGTCTCCGTTTTCTCTTTCGTTTGTGGTTGACAGAAGGAGCATGATAATTAATTGAGTAGCACTAGGGGCACACCCCCAACCACAACTCCAACCACACCCACTCTCTCATTTGCTACAGTGCACCGGGCCCACATGAGATTTTAAATTTTTAAAATCTCTTGTGAGGCCGTTGTACTGTAGCAAATGAGAGATGTGTTGGAGTTGTGGTTGGGGCGTGCCTCTATCATTTTCCTAATTAATTTGACCATACCTTTTTAAACTGATATACCTAGGGTTTGTGGGTCGTTAATAACTCGCCGGCTTAGAGACCGATCTAAATAAATAGGCCCACACTTTGCGAGTAGTTTGAAGAGTATAGTTCAGATAGAATTATCCTAATGGAAGAACTCGGATCACGTCAGGTCATTTTTTTTAACGAGTGCCCATGAGCGCTCATTAAAAGATGAGAGAGAGAGAGAGAGGAAGGAGCGGCAAAGGAAAAAAGTTTAGTATAAATCAGAAAGGACCCGCTTACTATTCATTTTCCTCTATCTCTCTCGCTTTTTAATGAGTTTTTGCACCCAGTCTATTTAGATGTTTTAAGCACAACTATCACTTAATCCACACCGAGCACAACTATATCACTTAAACTTTACTTTGTTTAATGGGAGATTTCATAGGGTTCTACAAAAGAAAACCCAAACATAAAAATTAATAGCATCTCATACGCCGAGTCCCCAAATATTTTAAGCCTCTGAGCACCAATAAATTACCTCGTCCTTTTCTCACAACCTACCACTACAGCCAGAGACCGGGCGTGGATTGCAAAATTCACCCTGCTCCGCTCCCCTTCTTCCTACTACCTAAACGCAACTAGCTTTTAAGTTGCCCTAAAAAGCTCTACGTAAGCTGCAACTACATCACCATTCTATATTACACAAAAGAAGACCCGAGAAACTTGGATCTCTTATAACTTACAAATCTTCGTCGCTTCCGGATAACTTGGATCTCTTCGAGGACAAGCCGTTACCGTTCTCAGTCTCGTTGCACCTCTTGGCCACGCTTCCATTGCCGTTGGAGGCGATTTCAGTCGCTTTATCGTCTTCTACAACGTCCCATTTATGAGCGTTTGTGACGATGGCGTTTATGGTATATTCAAATTTTGGAAGATCTTTCATCTCGACAATAGCATTCTGCCCGCATGAGGATTCGTCCTCTGCAGCATCTCTCAGCTTCCGGATGACCTCGTTCTTATCATGAGAAAAGCTTTCCTTTTTTCTCTAAATTCAATATACAAGAAAATTCAACACGGGAGCCTCATGAGCAAAACTATAAGAATAAAGGTAAATTTCACAAGACTACTGCGACAGGTAATTTAGAGAGAAGTTCATGCTAATTTTCTCTAATACAAGAAGTTCATGATAGTTTTGTCCAAAACCCCTCTACTTTTGTGAAATTTACCCGAAGAATATAAATCAGAACAACATTGCGAGAAATGAAAGCACAATACTTGTAGTTTTCCTCACCCAGAAATTAACTGGCCACTCGATTATAGTGTGTGAGCAACCACAGCCATCACTGAGATTGAACCTCAATAGCATTTTGAATGATTTTTTCCTTGCTGTTTCTCTAAAGGTAGGCAGAAAGCAGAAAAAGTGATGAGTAAACTTAAAAATAACTAAGATAATCAGAAGTTTTGTTGAAGCTGCAAGCACCTCTTTAGACGAAATGGTTGTTTTTGCAGGAAGGCAGGTTTCAAGTTCGGTCTATCAGGAAAAGAAACCTAAAATAGCAAAATAAATAAATAAATAAATTAACAGTTAAAACAAGCTACATAATTGTTATATCCTTAAGCGAATAACTAAATGTTTATTAAAAGAATACAAAACTAATTGAAAGAAATATAGTGCATTCAAGAAAAAGATATGCCTATTATGAAGATCTAAATATACGAGACCTTTTAAATCATTTCAGTATGACATCACTAAAGTATTGCCTTTTACCATGATTCTCTCCAATCTTTTACATTATGAGATTAATTTCCAATAGATGAAGATCGCTGGAAATTATTTTCGAGTTACGACCGGAGCACAAGCAGGTACACAAAGGCAACCATTAGAGATCTTGCCTAACTCATACCAGATTCTTTACCTTTATCCTCCCATACTGTTGTACATGTTGAGCTCCACATCAGAGCTTTACTTATTTAATTCATCAAATAAAGAATCCATCTAGCTGAAGTTTTGAAGATGTTTCAATGAGTATCAATGAGTACCAGCAGCATACTGGTTCTCTTTTCCCTCGAAAAAGAAAAAGAGGAAAGGGAAAATAGAAGTTTAATCTGCCCTGACTTTTTCTAATTAACACCTTCACTAGACCAGCCAATTAATTCAGTGGACAGTTGGATGTGCCATCATAATTTAATTTCTTCTGAATTGTATCGCTAGAGCTTGGATGATTTGTAGGTAAAATTGTTATAGTGCTCACTTAAGAGGACTCGTAACTCGTTCAATCCTCTAAATGACTGAACAAAATCTATAAAAATTCAAATTTAGAGAAAATGCATCCGATAATACAATGGATCTTTAAATGTTTTTTAAGTGTGAAATTTTTCATGACTTCTTTAAAAAGGAAGACACAAATATCAGCAGTTGCAAACAGTAAAAACTTTGGAAGT
>NC_033798.1:94681306-94702367 GCF_001876935.1 Asparagus officinalis
CCCCAGTTAAAGGATACAAATATTTGTACCTCAACGGATTTGAGAAAAGGCAGAGGAGCGCTAGGTCCATGTATACTTTGTATCTTGAGAATCCATTTCAAATAAGTTTTCTCTGCATCGCAAACGAACAACTGCTATGAGACAAACAGTAATATAAACTATTTTTCTTCATTACTATCCTATGGAAGAAGGGAAGTTGGTGTGTTTATAAATGGATTACACGATGACAATACAGCCAATTTGAGGATCAACTTTAGCTAAAAATGTACAATAAACTAATAAATTGCAAAATTATCTAAATAGCTACATGCTATGAGACAAACAGTAATATAAACTATTTTTCTTTATTACTATCCTATGGAAGAAGGGAAGTTGGTGTGTTTATAAATGGATTACACGATGACAATACAGCCAATTTGAAGATCAACTTTAGCTAAAAATGTACAATAAACTAATAAATTGCAAAATTATCTAAATAGCTACATGCGCAGGGACAATAAGTGCTAACATACTTGCGTGATGATAGTTCCTCAACGTCTATTTAGCATCGCTTATGGAATGTACTCCCTCTTAAAACATTAGCAATCGTTTTTCATAGAAGTCATGGCGCTCATAGCTTTGAATACAGTACATGACAATTGCATGAGTACATCACAGATCTATGCCATTACCTTGTGCCAATTTATGTTGAACGATTGATTTTACTAGAACACCACATACCTATTACTACAAGTTTAGCCAAGTTAAATAGGGAGCTAAGTTGCATGGAAACGGGTACGGGTACTGGTACGGGTAGGGTACACGACAAAACTGTAAAATGTTGGGTACGGGGACACGACTACATATATATATATATATATATATACTAGACATCTAAACGACCCATTAACTATATAGTTTTGAACTTGGGTATGGACTGAAACGAACCGACTCATATCCCATTAGTTTCAAAAGACGGATGTGAAGTGTAAGCTCTACGTCCAGGAAGTCTTTGACAAGTGTTTTAAATTAACACATATATCATCTAATTGAGTACATGTTGTAATAAATGCATGCATATATTCAAGAAGTGTCCATGAAGTTTGGGTACGGGAAAGTGTCGGGCACGTGTCCGGTACGGGTACGGCTTCAATAATGAAATACCCGGGTAACATAGATAGGGAGCTAATCAAAAGCTAGGCTTAGTCATGTTGGTGATTCCAAAATTAAAATCTCTTCTTTTTTTCAATCATAGTTTGATTTCGGAGATAGTCAGATTCTTTCTTGGTGCACTACTATATATTTTAACTAAATGAACAGTTTCAGATGGAAGATAATGCAGCAGCAAATAAATTGCTCCCTATGAATCTATTTATTGATTGACGTCAGCACACAGGTGCAAATTTCCTTATGCTGCTTATGGGACCATTAATGCCAGTGCACAAATATATACAGCTGGAAAAAAATGAAGTAGAAATCAGATGAAAGCAGTTAATCTTACTTTTTGGTGAGTGTGAAAAACTGATCTGGACAAAATCAACACGGATATATGGAGGAATCCGGAGATTAAGGAAGTGCATAACTCCTGCAATGACCTATTTTGGTTCCACTCAATTGTTAAACCAGTAAAAAAACAAAATGAAGCAAACTCAACACAAATTAAAAGCAAGGCAGAAAATCATGATTATATTTAAACAATAGGGGTAAGACCGGAAAACACAAAATTGGAAAACAAAAGCATTGGAAATTGTTGTAGATATCCCTGACAGAAGAATGCGTACAGGTCAAATTCAAATCCTTTTCAAATAAGTGATAGCAGAAGCCCTTCTTGTTGCCATGAAAATGATTTTAAGCCATGGCTTATTAAGAATTACATATAGTATATGAACGGAGAATGAATAAGGTGGTAATTTTATATTGTAAACAAACACGATGCACAATAGCTAAGTAAAGATCTTTGTACGGGAAATTAGAAAAAAGTAAAACTTACACTCATTTGATTAGGGAGAAAGAAGCAACCTAACCAAGTGTAGGCAAAGGGTACTACCTACTTTACAGTTTACTTGACACAGAGTAGTACATCACTATGACACCTGAACTTTGAACAAGTGGCCGCAATCATCAGCAAGTTTGCATAAACGTGATTATCTCTTCGCTTCTGATTGCAACTGAAATGATCTAGGATGCCTGCACTAAGTGGACTTCCATACTCCAGGGTAAATACGTGCTGACCTCATCTTAAAATCCATGTGCAGATGTATATCACCACAGTTGCCTTTAAGTAACATAGTTAATATTTTTCTAATATTAAGTGAAGCCACGTTGAAGACATACATGATAAATTTGGCTATTTTAATCAACAAGAAGGCTACCTTATCAACTCGCCCGTGAATCACCAAGCTTGCTTTCTTGTCTTTGGGAGTTTTCTGTTAAAAAAAGAAAAAGTTTCAGGATCCAGCATAAAAGAAGTCTACACATTAAGATATGTTATGCTTTTAATATGCAACTGATATACAACAGAAAATTACAATATGCGATGTGTTAGCATATATTATTTTCTCTGTTAATTCAGATGTGTAATCTCTGAGAAAAGAATAATCTATTAGGAGGAATTATAGAAACAGTCCCAAACAATGATAACCATCAGCAGAATCATTGTGGAGGACAGATATTATTATGCCAGGCTAGTAATATAGTCCCTGGAAAAAAATCACCATCTAAATAAAAAGCTAATATTCAACCGAGGAACCATATACTTCAGTGTTTAGGTAGCCAACAAAGAAAACTTAGATCCATACATAACTCAAGAGTGAGCACAAGCAACCAGCATTACACAAATTGGAACTCAACATCAAAAAGAAAGGGAAAAGAATCACAAGCTTTAAAGGGTTTTAAGAGTTTTAAAAATGTGGAAATATATGCACAAGAAAATCACTGATGATGAAAGGATAGAAATCAACTTAGAACGAGAAAGTACTAGGAAGTTTAAGAATGTTTGAGTACACATACATCCAATCAAATGTTATCCAATGGTTGGCAAACAACTTTACTCAAATGTGACAAAAATGTTCACACATCACCAAATGGGAAATAAATTTTAGACCAGTTATAAGAAAGCACAATACTGCAAAAATAAACTTAATCTCTCCATGTAATTTATGAGGTACCTAGCAAGAGCAGTTTGTTTGAAATGTTGAATTATATATTATGATATAACAGGAAACTTTAGAGGGCAGCAATTAACTAAAAAGTTGCCCGAATTAACATCCCATCAGCTTTATATCTTATCGATTAAGCAATCAGCACATCACAGGATCCATAGAAGCATACTTCTAAAACAAAGGCCCAAAAACCATTACATTGTACATATAGGTGTGATGGAGAAGAAAAAAAAACCTGAAGATTGACAATAACAATTTTTCCACCACCACGGATTGCTTTAAGAGGCAAGTTGCAAGCAGGAGTTATCTGCAAACTGCATGGAGAAGGGTGAGTAAGCAGCCCTTGCTTCATTAAGAAGCATAAAAAAGACATTTATCATACCAACAAAGACTGCTTATGACTGCAGGCGAAGCTTGTAAGTCACAAAATAAATAAAAGGAAGTTACATCAGTTGATCATATGCATACGATGAGAACAGAATAGGAGTTCCTCTTAATTTTGGTAAAGATATTTGTTACATGAAACAGAAAGTTATCCCTCAATAAACAGAAAGTTTATTCCTCACAAACTATAAGTCATCTCAGGCTAGCATGGTAATATACATGATCTTCTTTTAGTAGTTGTTTGCGTTGGGAATAAATTTTATTGCAGAATCCATTACAAACGTTTATCGATTACAATGGAAACAAAAGAGTGAGCTTTGTGCTTTATAAAACTTCTTTTTACAATAAAACAAGATTAAGAATGCTCCCTAGAAACACACGCAGAAACGTTTATTGTTTGTTGCTTGTGTGGGATCTTTCCATGTGCCGGAGGTGCGTTAGCCCATGGACGACCGAATCACGGATCAAGTTAAATCGCAAAGAAGGCTTTGGAGTTGGCGTTTCGTTTTAGAAACAAGGACAGAAATGGATATCTCAACCAGGTGAGACAAAACACTCTTCTCAATATCAAGTCAAAGTTTAGATCTCGAGGAAACACCGAAGGCTCTTGAGGATGCTTGAAAACAATGAAGACTCTCTCTTGCTCAAAGTTCGCCAAAAGCTCAAGTCTCTGCCTAGAATTTGCTTGGTCCTCGTGCATATGGATGCTAGAGAAGTATTTATCTATGAAGCACGGACACGCATAACATGAAGCTGTGTCGTGTCGTGTCGTGTCCGTGTCGGACACACGTGTCGAACACACATATCCTATGTATTTTTTAGGATTTGCCTCGTGTCGGCGTATCGGATGGCCGTGTCGGATCCGTGTCCGTGCTACATAGGTATTTATAACATTTAGGAGCCGTTACTGAAGATAGAAAGTCGAAACCAATGCTAACTGACAACTCATGTTTCCGAGACAGTGTCCACTGTCTCGGAAGAAGGGGTTGCTCCAGCCCGTTTTGTAATCGACATCCCCTTTAAATGTCACGATTTCTGCAGTTATAGGCAGATTTTCAGTTTGTAACTGTTTCCTCACGTTTATGGATAATACCCAGCAGTTACGAAGCCACATGGGTCGCACAAATCTCGAGAAAACCGTCACAAAACGACGTGACCCTGTCACATAGTTTTCGAGACAGTTTCCGTGTCTCGAAAACTATTTATTGTCTCATAGTTTCCGAGACAAATTCCTTGTCTCGGAAACTATGTGCTATCTCATAGTTTCCTAGACAAATTCTTTATCTCGAAAATTGTGTGATGCCCTCTTGTTTTAGTCGTTTTGCATTTTTATGCATTCATTAGTTAGTCTTCGGCATTGGATGATTTTCTTTGACTATGATGATGACTTTTATCATCTTTCTTCATTTCGAGCTGTGTGCGATAATTTATAGGTAATTTTTGACGCCTACAGGTACCCCCTCCAAAGTGTTTCAGCCTCATTTTTTTATAGAGGATGCTGGAATACTTTATATATGATACACTCAGCCTTCAATTCGTTAACTTATTCAGCTTTCAGTCTATCCAGTATTTTGTCAAATAGCCGAAATTCTCCCGATACTACGTTTATCGTTTGACCGTTGTCGAAATCTTGAATCAAAGCTGGTATGTTGATTTTTGAATTAGCTCGTATCGTTGAATCGATATTGAACTGATCATCTTCGTCATGGGTCCGTATCTGAATTACCATTAAACTCCCCAGAATAATTCTTTGACCTAAAGATTATCCTGAGCCTATTTTGGCGAACTTGTTGACGCGTTGACCAACGTTGACCTTTGTTACGGTGCGAATACAGTTTATACTCATACATTAACTGAAGTCTACACAGTTTAAAATCTCCGGTGTTTTTTCGTCACTTCTGCTCGCCTCCCCAAGTTCAAAAATCTCCTCTAAAACCATACTAAAGAGTTCTCAAACCCTTCTCTCCTCTTTAGCCTTCAATTTTGGTTGATCTTGTTTGAGAAAACTAGGGTTTCGAAGCTTCTCCTCAAGGTTTGATCTTCTACTCGTATTTCCTCCACAAATTCTTGTTTTCTCCTTGTCCTAGATGAAATCCGAACTCATAGTTCGAGTCTTGGGTTATTTTAATCCTTTGTTTTGAAATTTCACCCAAAACCCTAACTTTTTCTTGATTTTTAGGTCAAAATCATCTCTTTTCATCATGTCTCCCAAGAGATCGCACGTTTCCTGAGGTAGATCGACCACTCAGGCCTCTGAGAGGGAGGATCCCACCGTTTTTTCATATGGATGTTAGTTTTCTAAACTTTTATCAATTCAAAAGTTAAAATTTTGTGCGTATGTCCTCATTCGCCTTCCTTTGCGAGGTATTCGGGAAGAGCCGATATCCTTCTTTGCGGGGATCAACGCTAAAAGATGTGTTTTGTTTAGTCAAAACTTGCTTAGTTAAAACACGTCTCAAGGCAAAAGAGACGATTTTACGCTGTCTTGCATTTTGTAAGGCGGGTATATTGTCGTATTGTTTACACGACAATGTACGGTGCCTCTCACGTGCGAAACAACTAAAATCATCTCGACAATCACAAGGTATGACTCTATCTCTTGGATTCACGGGATGAGTTTGACTCTTTGTTTTGCCTTAAGATATATTTTGAACTGCATTCCGACAGATATATTTTTCTTTTTCAGTCAATTTCCCATCCATGGTCTTCTCTGATAGAGAAGTGATCGGTCAAAGTGGCATTGTCTATGCTTCTTTTGACGGGAGTCCTCTTATTAGAGAGGCTCCTTAATTTAATATTGATTGTCCGGAGGACGTTCCCGAGCTCCGTCGTGTTTTACGTCAGTTGATTACTAACAATCCATTGGTCAAGTATCAGGATTCGGCTGGATATTTGAGGAAGCCCCAGTATCTGTTTGGAGACTCTGTAGAAAATCCTGAGAAGCTTTCATGTGAGTCGGAGCAGTGGTTGAACGAGCACGATGGAGTATTTAGATATATGCCTCCTATTCCTCAGCATTATTCTCTTCTATAACTCAGGAATTTGACGGTGACCCGAGAGATGTCTTGGCGGCTAACAGAAGACCACGAACGTATTCATTGCGGATTCATTGGTAAGGACGTCAAAACTCCGGGTTCAAGTGACAGGAATTCTGTCTGTGGGCTTCATCCCAGGATATTGGGTCAGGACAATTTGCTACAAAATAAGTTGATGTTAAAGACAAATACTATGAAGAACCACTTAGTTCGTTTGGGAAGGGAGTTGTCAGTTAAGAAGTATCGGTGCTATGGTTGGGTCTATTATTCTGCTGACAGATGATGGACAAGACTGACGAGCTATGTGCTTAGTCGTTGGAGAAATGAGTTAGCAAGTAACGGATTGTACGTCCCCATCCAAGCTAGCATGTATGGCATCCCGATCAGTGTAGATCACTTCTTTGCTTTGTTTAAGATTTACAATTCGGACACAAATACTTTTGTGACCAAGAATGGAGACTTAGGTCTTCCTCTCCACGAGATGATGAAAGCATTCGGGTTACCAATGGGGGATATACCTTATCAAGAGTATTTTCCGACCGTTTATCAGTTGAATCGGATGAAGGAGACGGCCTCTGTCGCGCATGACATTTTCTGGGAGTTGACTTGTCATTATCAGACGGTCATGGCTGATGTAAACATTAAGGCGGAAAAAAAATTCCACAAGTCAGCTTGAAACAGTTTGCGGATTACCTCTTCAAGCATCTTGAGGACCGCTCCGGAAAGGAGGTGTGTGAATTAACACCTTTGACACCATCAGAAATTAATAGGCTGTTGCTGAAGACCAACGCCCAATCATATACGACCCGTTCGAACGAAGAAAATTTTTCGAAGGGTACGAAGTTCCAGTCCTTTTTGTGGTGTGCTCAAAAGAAGATTACGCTGACAACTCTTCTGGTAAGGTACTTAGCCATTTTACTAAAGAAATGTGTAGTACCTCATCAACCTTCTGATGCACTGGCTATCAAAGTCTTGTATCCTGCTGTTCAGCTGGCAATTGGGCTCTGACTCTCCCTACTCCTAGCTATGATCGCCGATATTCATAGTGTACTTCGCCATCTGGCTACCACTTTCACACAGGAGGGGAAGAAACCTTCAAGTGAGATCCCAACAACCAAGATAGAGCTGCCTTATACTTACTTGATGGCGTGGTTGGTCCTCCACAGGCCATATTTGATGACAACACCCGATACTGCTGATCCGGGTCTCCCTATGATGCAGATCTTAGAGGAATGTAAATGGACGGTCATGCAGTGGTATGAGGTCTCAAGGCAATTCCAGGTTCACAAGTGTTGGGAATTTTTCAAATGTTTCCCTCAATTTTCCGGAAGTTATAATGATATGCTCGTAGATGAGGAAGAGCCAAGGAAAAATAGAACTATCTTAGATGTAGGATGTTTTCGCTGACTAATGAACATTCGCCCCAGCTACCTTATCTTCCGAGTGAAGAATGTTTGTAGCATCGAGCCCTATCTCCCCTGTAGATTCGCTCGTCAGTTTGGATATGACCAACTGTACGTTGGGAACCCAAACAAAATATTAAAGACTTGTGGTGGTCTTATTGACAGTGTACGGGCTTGGTTTTGGGGTATAAGTGGTTGCACAAATGCCCAGTTTAGCCTTCCAGCCGTCAAACCTCATCTACAGATGACATTCTTGTATTACAAATGGCTCATTGCTGCTAACACGCCCACAAAAAAGAAGAAAATCTCGGAACTAGAGGCGATAACAACATCCAGACTTACCACTGAAATAGTTCGAGAAACTATTCTTTCTGGGAAAGGAAAAGCACCTATTGAATCCTCCAGCAAAGGGAAACAAGTCGCTGATACTGATGAAAGCGAGGAGGAATCCTTCGAAGACATAGCGTGGACATCTAAGGAAGAAGATGGGGCTGAAGGTGCCGAATTTGGAAGTGACGGTGAGGAAGGTACATCGGATCTTCCGTATTCTTTCTTTCCAAGGGAACGAGCGAGTTCACCCATTGCTCATAGGACTCATCATGCTGACCTACCTCAATCACCGAAAGCTCTAAAAAGAAGGAAAGAGAGGGTTGTTCTGACATCTCCCAATTGGATGACGGTGAAAGTTCTTAACGGAGATGAAGAGGAAGAAGATACAATGCCCCTCACTCATAGAAAGAGATCTCGACCTTCAACTTAGGCTCAAGCTGAAACTCAAGTTTCTCCAAAAGCCGAGTTGCGCACAAAATATCGCTATGAGAGATCCGATACTCTGGGAGAAGCGCGTCCGTCAAAAAGGACTAAGATGGTCGTGCACCGACGACGTACTCCTTTGCCGGTAATGGAAGAGGAGCCGACCCACAACATTCCAGTTGAGGAAAGAGATAATATTTCGTCTTTGCATTTCTTCCACTATATCGTTCTCAGAGTTGTTTAACTCATTTTGCAATTTGTTTTCATAGGTGACCGTGAAGAAGGCAAAATTCCATATGGACCCTCTTCTCCCGGACTTAGGCATACCGAGGAGCCAAGTTTCGTACAACAAATGCATAAGGTCATAGCTGATGAGCCTGTCGGTGATGGGCCTGCTAAAGAGATCGGAGTTCAACTCGAGCCCCCTACCACAGTCGCTCCAACTGCTTCCAGCACAGGTACAAGTATTTTCTCATTCCGAGGGCAATTCCGAGAGATGAGTGAATCAGAGTGCGTATCTCCTCTAATGGTTTCTGCGCTTCATCTTCTTTTAGAGAAATTAAAGGAAGCGAGTACCTGTGCCAGAGCTGCAGAACCTGTTGCAACGACTGAAGGTAGAGTTGGTTTCCATTTGGTATGGATTCCTATATATATACATATATATATTTACGCTCACGATTTGGTTGGTTTTGTAGATGTTGTGATGAAGGAGCCAGCTGAAGAAAAAGTCGCTCATGAAGCTGAGGTCGGGGATTTTGATGAACACACCCTCGATATGAATCTTTTTGAAGATGACCATCAGTTGATCTCCGACTTATTATCGGGGAAAGCTCCTAATGAGGCTGCAGGACCAACTGTTGAAGCCGGTTCATCTGCATGTATGAATTTTATTCTCGAGTCCCAATTATCCCTTTGTTGCTTAATTTCGGATGATTATATGGGAATTTTAACTATAGGATCAGTCACTGATGCCGATACAACTACAGCTTCGGGGGCTTTAGAGCAGGCTCAAGACTTGGGTTCTTCAAGTTCGGAGTGGGTTGTTGCTAAAATTCAACCATCTCCTTCCTAACCCAAGCCTCTCGTTAGCTCCGATCTGATGTCGGCGAAGGTCCCAGCTACCAAGTCAACTGACGAAAGGGTACATCAGCAATCGCCATCTCTGAGAAAGCTCTGATCGCTCTCAAAACTAAATTTATACTATCAGGATAAGAGAGCCAAACTGAAGGATCTTCTGTTAGACTCTGTAAGTTTCTGCTCACCATTACTTTTGAAATCCAAGTATCAAATATGTATTCGATAATTTTTTTGAGTGCTTACTTTCCTTGCTCCTATTGTAGCGCCTCCTCTGTCACTACTCGAGCCCATCAAAGCATTGATGACGGATAAGGATCCAGATAGGGTCGTTATCTGCACAGATCTTCATAGCTTCGTCTCCTTAAACATCATGATCGATCGAATTCTTCATAATGGGTCATCTTTTGACAACTTCAGAAGATCCCTTGATCGACATGTGTTGGGGATCAGGAAAGAAGGGTATTCGGATTTGGTCGATTCCGTTGAAGCATACTTGGCTAACCTGGAACAGGAAATCAAGGAGCTGAGGAAACTTCAGGCTAGCGGTGCTTCCTCTTATATAACTGTCCGAATGGAATCAAGGCTGAAGGCGTGGCGTGATGCACAGAAGTCAACTAAACTCGAACTTCGGAAGCTACGAAGCCGTGTGACATAGATGCAGGTAAACATCGCTAAAAAGGATAAAGCTAAGGCTGATTAGCGTCAAGCTTTGAAATCCCGTCAAACCAAGATAGTTCGTTTAGAGAAAGAACGTAAGGAAGCCAAGGATGCTCGGGGTATCTTAGAAATTGATTTGGCTGAAGGGGAGCGTGCCCGAACGAATATGCTTGAGCAACTGGAACCCCAAAACAAAAAGCTTATTGAGATAGAACAAGAGATTGTCAAGGCTCAAAGACTGAAGAATCCTTAAAAGCCAACCTGACGACGGAGTTCAAACAAGCCTACGCAGAAGAATTTTCCAAACTTGAGGAGCAAATTCGTAGTTATACGCTGTCTTTAGACTAAGAACATTTTTCTTGTACCGGCACTTCTTTTGTATTTTCTTAAGTTCTTCTCATGAATAAAATTAACTTTTTGCTCATTTAAGTCTTATTATGATTACTTATTCTGTTTGAAATAAATAAACATAATACTCATAGGATTTTTGGCACACGTTGTGTTAAAATAATGAACTCTTTTAGACTTTATGCTACAATGTTGAATATGTAGGCTACATGTTTCAGATGTAGGCTTATCTCTAATAAGGAATCGAGAGGACGTCCCTCATGCATAAAAGGCATGGATTCAGAGATTATTAGCTAAATAATAATCACTGGTTATGATATTGAATATGTAGGCTTTGTTATTTTTATACAAAAACGTATCACCCGGTAACGTGTGTTAAACGCAGACTTATCTCTAATAAGGGATCGAGATAATGTCCCACATGCATAAAAGGCACAGATTTTGGGTGTTGAAAGATTGTGTTTTCTCTTGGGGCAAAGACGAACCCGATGCCAGAGATGAAGAATTTTATATTCTATCTCCTGATGTCTTTCTTTTGGGGCCAAAGACAAACCCGATGTCGGAGAGGAAGAATTTTATATTCTATCTCATGCTTGTCTTCTCTTAGGGCGAAGACGAATCCGATGTCGGAGAGGAAGAATTTTATATTCTATCTCCTACTTAAAAAACTCAAAATGGTGTTTTCACTTCAAGAATCTTGGAAGGTGAAACCAAGAGTGAGATCTTCATTCCTAGAATCGAAAAGATCCGGATAACCCTAACTTTTATAGGATTGGTTCCCCAATCTGAAGATGAATTTTTCATTTATCGAGATAAAATTCCAACTTTGACCCTAACTATAGGAAGATTTGACTGAAGAGGAATGGCTGAAAACCTTTCATTTATCGAAAGGGAATTCTGGTTTTAGTCCTAACTGTAGGAAGATTTGACCAAGTGAGAGTTTGAGGCGACCCTAACTGTATGAAGGTTTGATCGTACGATTTGAAAGTGGACCTCTCGCTTATGGAAAGAATCAAGAGGGGATATTAGTTTTGGTCCTGACTATATAAAGGTTTGACCAAGCAAGCAGTGGGAGTGAAGTACAAATAATAGTAAGAATGTTAACTTGTACAAATCACTCAGTGAGGGTTTTTTTAGTGTTAAGTTGCAGGTACTTAACACGAATGAGGTTTGATAATCGCCTTGGATTAACAGATTGAAATTTGAATGTTGTATCAGGACTTTAACAGTTGGAGTATTAAAGGTTTGGACTCAACGGGAGTTTGAATGGACTTAATCACGAAGAATTTTGATGAACCCACTACCGTCAATTGATTTGAACAGTAAGAGATTTTACGGTTGAGGACTGCGAATCATCAAGCACTCCACAATTACATCGTGGGAGTTTCATGAGGGAAGACAGACTCGATGAAGTCATTGAATCTCATATCGACAAAAAAGTGCTCGGAACATCAAAATGAGAGGGTTTTAATCATCTTAAAAATGATTAAATAACCACAGTAGGAGGTTCTTAATTATTTTTTTATTCATGATTAAGAATGAATTATTCAGATAACTGGTCTTTATCTTGAATAATCAGCTGATCTCGGGTTATCCTTAAGAATAACCTGCATAGCATTCTTCAGAAACTTCCCATTAGAAAGGTTATCCAGCACGTACTAAGGATAGTACTTTTTCAGGAGCTTAATAATATCACATCCTTCTAAGGCGATCTCAGAGTTTAGAACCGGGTTGGTGCGCAACACATGTTTCGTCGTGCGCTTTCCTGAGAGCCTCCTCTGCTTCTTTGGTCGAAAGACATCGGAATAGCAAACCATCATACGTGCGGCGATAGAGCGTCTGAGTCGTTGCGTTGTAATAGAATCTCGGTGCTTTTCGTCGGACAGAGTCTCTTTCTTTTATGTCTTCTAGTAAAATACCGTGTAAGACATAATCAATAATGAGAAAACGCTAATCTCGAGGCTAGAGTTCGGTTCTGATCGAGTGTGCCTCTTTGATGCCTAAGGCGTAGTCCGGTACGAAAAGTTTGTGAGTTCTCACAATAACCAATTGTTCTGTTTTAGAATATTGTGCCAGAGATACTACTAATGCTACCAGTGCATCTGTATGTGCATTCTGGAAATGCGAAATATACTCGATGAAGAACTCTTCGAACGAATCTGCTATCTCAATGGCAGCCTGGTGGTACGGGATCAGGTCCTGATTTCTGACTTCGTACTCTTCTCTAACATGCTTGACTATCAGTTGAGAATCACCAAAAACTTCAAGATACTCAATCCCCTGCTCTTTGGTGAAACTGAGTCTAATGAGCAGCGCGTTGTATTTAACTACATTGTTGGAACATGACTCGATCAGTGAATAGGCTCGAGGCATCACATGTTTCTCCGGGGAAACTAAGACGACTCCAACTCCTGAGGATATTTTTGAACATCCAGAAACGCTAGCCACATTAGTTGCTCGAGAAGCACCATCGAAGTACAATTATCACACCTGCTGTTAGGAGGTAGTGTTGACTTCATGAGTTTTATCCGGTAAATCTTCATATAATTCGGTTGTATCAATTGTAGGGTTAACCGCTAGGAGATCACAAATTACTTATCATTTGACCGATTTTTGTTGCTTAAAGTGCAAGTCGTATTGGAAAAAGAGCAGGGATCATCTCGCTAATCGCCAATTCATAGAAGTCGGTGGTGTTATGAATACCCGGACTGGGTTGACATTGGAAATGACGTAAATCGTATGTCCAACCATGTAATGCCGCATTTTCTGAATTACAAATATTAAGGCGAGGCACTCATTCTCAATCATCGGATATCGCGATTCTGTACCTACTAACGTACGACTCTGATAGTACACTGCCTGTTCGTGGCCGTTGTCATCGTCTTGTGCGAGCAAAGCACTTAACGAGTGGTTCGTCGTCTTGACATAGATCAAGAATAGTGTTCATAACTTTGGTGCAACGAGAACGGGAGGATTTGTCAGATATGCTTTGATATCCTCAAATACCTTCTGACAAGCAACATCTCAAATAAACGATACACCCTTCTTTATGAGCTTGGAGATGGTTGGCATTTTCCGGAGAGGTTCAAGATGAACCACCTGATGTAAGCCGGACTCCCTTGCAATCCTCTGAGTTCTTTGAGGTTCCTCGGAGGTTGCAATTCGTATATCGTCTTCATTTTATCGGGATCAATATAGATACCCTTCGTGGTGACAACGAATCCGAGAAATTTGCCATTGGACATTTCCAAAAAGAACTTGGTAGGATTCATCTTCAATTGGTGACTCCGCATGAGATCGAACATCGCCCTCAAGTCTTTAATGTGGTCATCTTTACTGTGACTTTTCACAACCAAGTCATCAACATAGCACTCGACGGTCTTCCAGAGATGTTCCTAGAATATCTTCGTCATTGTTTGTTGGTATGTGACGCCCACGTTCTTCAAGCCGAATGGCATGACTGTATAGCAGAAGATGCCGAGCGGTGTCCTGAATGCGGGATGCTTTTCGTCGTCCGGATACATCTTGATTTGATTGTAATCCGAAATCCATCCATGAAGGACATTCTCTCGAACCCGTACATGTTGTCGATGATGACATCCGTGATCGAAAAAGGAAAATCGTCCTTTGGGCAAGCGGTGTTCAGGTCTTTAAAATCGATACAGATCCTGATTTTTCCAAAGGACCAGGACAATATTCGCTAGTCAGTATTGTTCCTCCCTGATGAAGCCCGAGTCGATTAGCTTTTTGACTTCAGTCTCGATCGCCTCCATAATTTAGGAATGAAACCGTCTTTGCTGTTGTTTGACAGGTTTAACATCCGATTTTATGTTAAGACGGTGCATCGCTATGTTTAGGTTAAGTCCTGGCATATCTTCATAATTCCAGACAAAGACGTCGATGTACTCCCTGATGAGGGCAATCAACTCTTTTTTCTCTTCTGATGGGAGGCTATCGCTGACGAATATGGGCTTCGGATTCGCTTCATCACCCATGTTTACTTGAACCACTTTGTCTTCGGTGGGGGTTCTCTTTGCTCGAATATGTCAACCATATTGGATGTTTAGATGATGTATCCAAGGGTTTTCCCAAGTTGGTATTTGATCGTCTTCCTTCATTGTGGCGGGATCAATCGTAGTCATGTTCAACATTAGGCCTTTGAACATTTCCCAAGGCTGGAGTCGAAATTCCAATTTGTAGAATCTGACGAATATCTGTCTCTACCCGGGTTGGATGACTGGTTGATGACTTGCCAACAACATTCGTCAGATGAAGAGACATAGCCTACATCCCTATTATGTTCATAATAATTGTCGGGTTTCCCTTTTAGTACATAGGCAGGGCGGGGTGCAACCCGGATACCTTGACCAAAATGATGACCTTCACTGAGCGTGAGGTTGTATCATTGCTTCTTCATATAGTCACGTGCTTGTGAGCTGTATCTGAAGAAATGCCGACCAGGTCCTTCATCATCAGCATTGGTTTCTAAGAAGAGATTGGAGGGCAGGAATGACTCCGTTTTACCAAAGATTATTTTTTTCCACCCTCTGCCTTTGCAGGTAAGACGATGGTTGTTTTGAATGAGTCTTGGACGCATTTTTTTGTCATGCAAGACGACCGAAGCGGCATATGTATGTCAGGGTTAGTATATAGTTCCTGCATTACATCATTAAGACAAAACGAATACTCTAAATCGTCATTTATTGCATAATCGGTAAGTTGCCAGTTACAACTTCCATATGACGATTCGCCACCGTCAAGATCAATTATAAGAGGTTCAATGTCATTGAATACAAGACATTCATCATAATCGAGCCCAGTTTCGGTATTAGCTTCTTCTCCGCTGTCCGTACCCAGGACTAATGGTTCAGTATCGTATTCAGCACCATATAAAAGAGAGTCAGTAAAATAATTTTCTAATCCCTTAAATGGTTATCTATCCGCGACCATCGTCTTGACCTCATTATTAGTGTCAACATATTTCAGACACTGATGGAGGATGGAAGGAACTATAACGTTGCTATGGATCCAAGGTCGACCCAATAGCAAGTTGTAAGAAGTCTCTGCATCAATCATGTAACATGTGACTTCGGACTTCAAATCTCCAAGCTGACACTTCACTCGGGTTTTATCCACTGGCCTGGATCCACTGGTGTTGAATCCATAGATAACAGTGCGGCAGTGCCCGTGGAAACCAACTTGCTGATAGGAATCCCGAGATGATACATCAATCGGAGCGGTATGATGCTAACTGCAGAACCCGGATCTATTTGGATTCGGTTGACAACAGTTGAGCCAATGTACCTGATAAAATACAAAGGCCTATCATGCTTCGAGGTACTCACTTGCATATCCTTCTTTGTAAAGGTGATGCAAGAGAATTGTTTGGCTGCCAAATTGCAATGTTGAACTAGTAACTCTGGCTCTTCAGAGACTTGCTTAATCTGAGTGATGAAAACGTCAGAGTCAGCCAAAGCTTCTTGCAAAGCTTCTCTGATATCTTTGGAAAGACGTACCTGATAAAATACAAAGGCTTATCATGCTTCGAGGTCCTCACTTGCATATCCTTTTTTGTAAATGTGATGCAAGAAAATTGTTTGGCTGCCAGATTGTAATGTTGAAATGGTGACTCTGGCTCTTCAGGGACTTGCTTAATCTGAGTGATGAAAACGTCAGAGTCAGCCAAAGCTTCTTGCAAAGCTTCCCTGGTATCTTTGGAAAGACGTAGTAACTCATATAGAGTAATCCTCGCGGGAATGTTGGTTAGCTGGGCCATGACATCAAAGCGGTATGGAGTGTTCGAGCTTTCCAGTTTATCTCTTCCAATCGATCGAATGAAACGAGACTGCTTCGGAATCTGAGCCTCTTTGTGTTGAGGTTCTTTCTGTTTTGTCGTCACTCCCTTCTACTTAGCATCTGATTATTGCTGGGGCTTGTCAGTTAGTTTGGGAGGAGTTGAAACAACCCCCAGCTCAGCCAAAGTTTTAGTATTTTGATCAGAAGCTTCAGGATACTTGTACTAATATTCGTTCTCGTTCCTATTAGCAAAGGCTTCGCGCTCATCTTCAGAAAGTGGGAAGGTAAGGATCCATTCATCTTCCTCCGGGATTGCTATAGCAGGACAACAAGACTTTCCCTTGCTTTTGGGTTTCTTCTTGGAAGAGGAGCCCATCTACTGTTCATATCCGAGCAGATCTGGATGGACCCAAAGAATTTCACCGTTAGGGACAATATGTGGTACGAGTCCCTTCTGGCGTTGTCCATGAGAGTCATCGTTCACTACCTTCATCTCTACCTTCGATAAGGGCTCTGGTTGGAACCACGATAAAGGGACGGAGTTGTCGATAAGGGCAATTTGTACCAGTACTCGTGCCCGTTTCCATATAACTTAGCCGAAAACGCTTTAACGAAATTGTCGACTGATTCTCCATCTTTCTGTTTCTCATCCAGCAGTCCTAATTGATATCTCAGTGTTATGATCGAAAAAATTGTTGAGGAATAAGTTTTCCATTTCATCCCACCTGATAATACTCCCCGGCTTCAGATGGCGATACCAATCGAAGGCGGCCTCACGGAGGGTGTCTACGAATGACCGGACCATCAAAACTTCGTTTCCAGATATCATACCCAAGTGAGATTTGAAGTAGATCAAGTGTTGAGTTGGCGAACCTTTCCCGTCAAACGGCGTGAAGTTAATCAGATTCTTCATCGGATACGGGATTGATTCTCAATCTTTTCGCGATATGGATATAAGGCTAAGGAATCAATGCCGGTCTTACTTTACCTCTTGAACAGCTCCGTCAAAGCGTTGACTTTGCTTTCAAGGTCTCTCATCATCTTATCCTCACATGCATCTTTCTTCGGGCGATTCTGAGGAGGTTGAGGAGGCTCAACTGGACCACCCCCAATGTTATTGTCGTTGGGAGGTGTGCCGGCAAAAATGGTCTCATCCACATTCACATTTGTCTGAATGGGTGTGGTATTGCGACGACTGGACTCAGCCCGTTGACTCAGCTCATGTTTTGCTGATGAGGTTGTTGAGCATGTAATTCCCTCATTTGCTGCATAGCCAACTTTATTTTTATTTTCGTTTCAGCTCTGATCTCTTCTTGTTACTTAGCCAGAGCTTTTTGAAGCATTTGAGCCAACTGATCAGACGTAATTGTGAATGCTTCATTGGTTTGCCCTATGCTGGACATTGTATCGTCAGAGACGATTGCGGAACAAGAAGTCTCGTCATCTGAAAAAAATCCTTCGTGCATTCTCCTATAATCTCTGCATCTAGTGGCCCTTAGCTATAGCCGCGACATTCTTTGAGAGAGCCTTAGATCAACCCTTCCTCCTGGAGAAAAGTCAGGATCGGAATTGGTAGCCTGTTGTTTTCCTTTATCAGCCATGTTGATAGTGACTTCTGGTAATTCTTTATCTTGAATGACTGATCTTTTCCTGTGGAAACGTCTTGGTTTGGGCATTGACGCTTCGATGAAAAGTCTTTAAAATACAGAGACCCTTTGTGGAGTGGTTCTGAAACAACTACATTCAGACAATACTGCTCTGATGAGCCTTTCACATGAGCAATGAGGACTCGTTTCTCGAACAGTCCTCTTTCGAGACTTATTCACACCCCCAACCTGATAGTACAACTCATCGGTATGATGACCGAAGTACCCTATCATTTGCTGGTGTAGTTGGGCCTTGTTGACGTTCTCGAGACTAGGGCTGAGCATGGTTCGGTCCAAACCGAAAAAACCGACCAAACCAACCCGAAAAGTCGGTTTTATGAGTAGGACGGTTCGGGTCGGGTTGAAAACTTTTCAACCCGAACCGACCCGAATCGATCGAATAACCAATAGTGCAATACCCAAATCTCAAACCCAACCCACTACTCCAAAGACTCAGTCACTCAAACCCTAAACTCATTTCTACTTTTCCTTTTCCAGCCGCCGCTCCTCATTTCCTCTCTCACTCGGTCGCTCCTCCGCCGCGCTCCGCACTCCGAAGTGTCCGCACAGTCCGCAGTCTTCATGACCGAGGTCATAACATCTCCTCAGGCTCAGGATCTATCTCCGGCTTTGGGGGGACGATTTTGTGTATCACAGGACGACGATGAGGATGACGACTAAAGCTGGAAAAGCGGTGAATAGGATTTACGAGGAACTTTTGGCATACTCCATTCTTTGGCCCTCTCTGGTTATCGTAGGAAATAGGGGAGTGGGCTCATAGGAATGAAACTTTTGAACTTAAATTTTGTGCTTTTGAAATGCTTACGTTTTGTTTGGATGAATGTGAGTTCATTCCTTGTAACTATTAGGACCTGAATCATTATGGGTTGAAAACAATATCAGTGTTTAATATTCCTTGTAACTATTAGGACCTGAATCATTATGGGTTGAAAACAATATCAGTGTTTAATGCTTCATAATCTCCTACTTTGTTGATATCTTTTTTTTCATTATGGGTTGAAAACAATATCAGTGTTTAATGCTTCATAATCTCCTACTTTGTTGATATCTTTTTTTTTCTTTAACATATTATGTTGTTTGATAACAAGCTTTCAATTGAACCGACAATCACGGATTTGTAAGAGCTTTCATGGAAGAGCAAATGTAATAATTGTTTCTATTTGGTTTCTATTTGGGTAAGCTTATGTTTTGTTAGTTCTAACTTGAAGCTAGTGTTATTTCTAATAAGCGTTAGTTTTAATGGTATGTTAGTTCTAGTTAAGCCTATGTTAGTTCTAGTGACTCTCGTGTTAGTTCTAACTGATGTCATGTTAGTTCTAGCTTGAAGCTAGTGTTATTTTTAATATAAACGTTAGTTCTAGTGGTATGTTGGCTTTCGTCTTAGTTTTAGCTGATGTCATGTTAGTTCTAACTTTCAGCTAGTGTTATTTCTAATATAAGCGTTAGTTATAATGGTATATTAGTTCTAGTTGAGCCCCCGTTAATTCTAGTGGCTCTCGTGTTAGTTCTAGTTGATGTCATGTTAGTTCTAACTTTTAGCTAGTGTTATTTCTAATATAAATATTAGTTCTAATAGTATGTTAGTTCTAGTTGAACCCCTGTTAGTTCTAGTGGCTCTCGTGTTAGTTCTAACTTGCAGGTACTCTAGTGGTATGTTAGTTCTAATTGAGCCCATGTTAATTCTAGTGGCTCTCGTGTTAGTTCCACCTGATGTCATGTTAGTTCTAACTTTCAGGTAGTGTTATTTCTAATATAAGTGTTAGTTCTAGTGGTATGTTAGTTCTAGTTGAACCCCTGTTAGTTCTAGTGGCTCTCGTATTAGTTCTAGCTGATGTCATGTTAGTTCTAACTTGAAGCTAGTGTTATTTCTAATATAAGCGTTAGTTCTAGTGGTATGTTAGTTCTAGTTGAGCCCCTGTGGCTGTTAGTTCTAGACTTCTAGTGGCTCTCGTGTTAGTTCTAACTTCTAGCTTTTTTTATATATCGCAGGACGACGATGAGGATGACGACTAAAGCTGGAAAAACGGTGAAGAGGATTTACGGGAAATTTTTAACATACTCCCTTCTTTAGCCCTCTCTGGTTATCGTAGGAAACAGGGGAGTTAGCTCATACGAATGAAACTTTTAAAAACAATATCAGTGTTTAATGCTTCATAATCTCCTACTTTGTTGATATCTTTTTTTTTTAACACATTATGTTGTTTGATAACAAGTTTGATAAAGTTAGAACCGAACAAGCCGAACCGAACCGCATCGAACCGACTTGCAACGGTTTGGTTTTGAATTATAGGCGGACGGGTTCGTTTGTCCAAAATTTAGTAAAAACCGAGCCGACCGACCGTTTGCACACCCCTACTCGGAATGACTTGTTATCATCTTTGAGCGATCCAATGTCACGTCAGGAATCGCACGTTTAGGACCACCACCTTACGAGTGTAGGGTCTTAATTTGCTCCTGAGTTTCAATACGAGCCCCCAAGTGGGTGAAAATTGGAGTTTCCCGAACCTAGGATTGCTTTGATTTGGTGAGAGGATGCGTACGACCCCCAGCCTGAAGAGTCACTTAGGATTTGTTCACCAGATCAAAGCGTTCTTTGACCGGAGTTATACCTCAATCTTCGTGCAAAGGGCTAAGACGGTCCGCCATCATGATTTTGAACTGTGATAAGTCAAGACTGGCCCAATGCTTCACTGATACTGTAGCAGATGTAGTTGGAGCAGATGGATGAGGAACGAATGCTAACGGAGTTCGACGAAGCAGCCACGGGGTCCCTTCTTTGGCCGAGACACTGGCTAATGTCT
>NC_033798.1:94702377-94715570 GCF_001876935.1 Asparagus officinalis
GAGCCACTGGATAGTGTCTCGGCTAAATGGGACAATCCCCACTGCCTCCGAGCTTGATTTCAGCCCAAGTTTAGATTTTGGAATCCAAACTTTACGGACTTTTGGTAGTTTTTTTGCCATTGTTTCCTTCTTCATTTCTTGTGTCTTTTGCACAAGAACACGAATGCGAGCGTTATTTGCACGTCGCTTTTGGATCTGTTCCTTAAGAGTTGAACGTGTCCTTTTCACGTAGATCCATTCATCAGTCGATGGCTTAGCAGAGGTATCAGAGGTTTACCTTTGAGGCAACCGGATCACTCGATGCCTTTTTTACTCTAGGTCCGCGTAGTAACGAACTCCGTCGACTTGTTCCATAGCCTTAGCTAGTTAACGAGCGTGACGCTGGCATTGTCTCTGACGAGCCCTATTCGTCAGAATCGGCGAATTTTCATTCAACAACCTCTTAACTGGAGAGGAGTCGCTGTAAGCAGAGGTTCCAGCATTGTTAATCGCCGGAGCAGCATTACGAGGGGAAGCCTCAGCAACAATTGGGCAAGAGTCATCACCCGTAGTCTTCATTGAAATTAAAGATTGAAACACCTTCTTTATGGACGAAATCTTCTTGTACTTACGAGACGAGGAAGATCTTGAGGATAATGAGGAGAGGTATTCCTCGAACTTTGCTTGGTCGAACTCGTACTCGATCGTAGATTTAACCGGGATCTTGATCGGTTACGACACGATGGTCTCGACAGTAAGACCATTGACTCCCACTGTGGTCACCAGCGTGTTTGCGTTAGGAACAAATTTTATTACAGAATCCATTACAAACGATTATCGATTACAATGGAAACAAAAGAGTAAGCTTTGTGCTTTGTAAAACTTCTCTTTACAATAAAACAAGATTAAGAGTGCTCCTTGGAAACACACGCGGGAACGTTTATCGTTCGCTGCTTGCGTGAGATCTTTGCATGTGTCGGGGGTACGTTAGCCCGTGGACGATCAAATCACAGATCCAAGTTGAATCGCGAAGAAGGCTTTGGAGTCGACGTTTCGTTTTAGAAACAAGGACAGAAGTGGATATCTCAACCAGGTAAGACAAAACACTCTTCTCAAGATCAAGTCAAAGCTTAGATCTCGAGGAAACACCGAAGGCTCTTGAGGATGCTTGAAAACAATGAAGATTCTATCTCTTGCTCAAAATTCACCAAAAGTTCAAGTCTCTGCCTAGAATTTGTTTGGTCCTCGTGCATATGGGTGCTAGGGAAGTATTTATGGCCTTTAGGAGCCGTTACTGAAGATAGAAAGTCGAGACCAACGCTAACTGACAACTCATGTTTCCGAGTCAGTGTCCACTGTCTCGGAAGAAGGGGTTGCTCCAGCCTGTTTTGTAACTGACATCCCCGCTTTAAATGTCATGATTTCTGCAGTTATGGGCGGATTTTCAATTTATAACTGTCTTCCCACGTTTATGGAAAATACCCAGCAGTTATGAAGCCACGTAGGTCGTACAAATCTCGAAAAAACCGTCAGAAAACGACGTGACCCTGTCACATAGTTTCCGAGACAGTTTCCGTGTCTCAGAAACTATTTATTGTCTCATAGTTTCTGAGACAAATTCATTGTCTCGGAAACTATGTGCTATCTCATAGTTTGCTAGATAACTTCTTTGTCTCGAAAATTGTGTGATGCCCTCTTGTTCTAGTCGTTTTGTATTTTTGTGCATTCCTTAGTTAGTCTTCGACATTGGATGATCTTCTTTGACTCAGATGATGACTTTTATCGTCTTCTCTTCATCTCGAGTTGTATGCGATAACTTATAAGCAATTTTTGACACCTACAGTAGTTAAATCATGATTGGGATTTCTAATTCCCTTCATCTGGTCTTGGACCAATATATGACCCAATAACTATATGAGAGACAATATCTTTTTATCTTCAAATGATATGTATAATTGAGCACTCTATATGTGTGGACGTACAATTCTTTTAAACAAGATGTCAACAGAAAATTTGGGAATTGCATAGGTCTTACAAGCATAAGAAGAATCATACAAATTCAGTGGTAAAGGTTTAGGTGGCCTAGAAGTGGATTCACAACAGTCTTATAAGTAGGGGTGCACTCGGTTCGGATACGGCTCGGATATGATGCTTATCATATCCATATCCGCTTACCCATCTCGCAAACGGATACAAATATACCTTGGTAAGAAAAATTCATATCCATATGCGCTAAAATCGGATACGATTACGGATATATAAGCGGGTATGCATGTGGATACAAAACAGATATGAGAAAACTAGTATTGAGAAAATTATAGTTCATGTGATACAAAAGAGTTCGTTAGTACGTTCATTATAATTGAAAAACTAAGATTAGACATCTTGGTCATCAAAATTAACGAGAAATCTATAATCTAAGAATCGAAACTATCGTAAGAGTATGACTAATATGTATTCGAATGTTTCAGATACGGATATGGATATTTCACTATAAAATCATATCTGTAACCATATCCTATCGGTTATAGATTTGAGTAACTGTATCTGTATCATGACTCATGACGGATACGGTTACAGATATTTCCTCAAATACGGATACGGTTTAGCACCCCTACTTATAACTTATAAGGCATTCTGCACAGATCCAAGGTGGTAGCATATTGGAGGTCATGATACTGAGAAAAGGGCTATCCAAGTTAGTCTAGATCATAAGATAGTTAAACCTTGAGGGGTTCATGTTCTTCAAGTTAGTCTAGATCATAAGATAGTTAAACCTTGAAGGGTTCATGACCTTTTAAAGATGCAGTTATGGATATTTGGGTGTACATCATCTAATTGTATTTTGGTTGTCATAAATGTACTTGACACAATGAGTTTGTGTTTGTTTGTAATTAAACTACAAGGATAGTAAGACTTCAAATGTTAGTGTATGAACTAGAAATTTGGAAATTATTGAACTTTGTGAAATTATATCTGAAAATATTGGAAGCTTTTGCCATGGCTATCTGAAAGTTGTGCTGCCTTAAGTTTTGTCGCGTAATTATTTGATAGTTCTTTGCCTGTCAGTTTTGAATTTAATTAGTTTTGAATTTAATTTGATTTGTTAAGGGTTTTAGAAGTAGTTCACTAGGATCTTTGAATTAGGTAGAATTTAATAGATTGGTGTGTAAGAACATTTATTGCTACTTAGCCAGTTAATTAAATTTGTGTGCTAGTTGGTTATCTTCGATTAGGCTGAAAGTTTATTAGATTGGGATCTCAAGTCGGAACAACATTTTGGGGATCAAGGTGAAACTGAAGCAGCGGTCTAAGCTATATCTTAGTAACCATGCTAAAAGAAGATAACAATAGTAATCTTAATACGGCAACATTTTCTCGGTAAGCATCTCTAATTTAGGATACATAAAGTTAACAGTTAATTAAAAAATTTAAATAAGTATAGGAAGTAGTTGGAGAAGCGAGCTATTCAGAAGACTCCAACTACTGTAATTAGAATTGCACAATCAATATACAACCATACTCACCCTTCAATTTCAAAATCATTTCTTTGAATTCAAGAAGGGTCAAATCAATGCAGGGTTATTAAATAATGACAAAATGTATCTACTTGAATCAGTATGATTATATGATATAATTTAATAAGTGCAAGGCTAATTACCTAGTCCCTAAACATAAAACAACATCAGCTTTCTTACAATGCTCCTCCGCAGGATCCATCTCTTTTCGTGGTAGAGCATCCTATAAGATATGAAAATATGCATTTATGTTATGAAAGGATGAAGTAAGGGCAGGCATATTCTTTTCACATCACAAGAATAAAAACATAGTAACATGAAATGCTTGAGATTTGATAGTTCTATTGAAGTAATTGCATTCACTTTATACATGGTTTATTGTGTCTATGACATGCTTATTATTTGATCATATACTCCAATATCCAGTGAAACATCGCTCAAGCTTCACAACAAGCACGACTTCTGCTAGCAGATGGACTTTTTTTGTAATAAAACATTAAATGTCGTATAATGATATAATCTTTCATTAATAGAAAAACAAAACATGCAACCAGAGTATAAACCTCAAGCAACAACAGGTGTATACAAAAAAGGTGAGGCTATACCTCCCAGTCGAGAACAGTGTCCTTTAGCCGGGCCCTACACTTCAAACCAGAACACCGTCTTGAAGTTTCTTTCATTCCAATAGTCTCAATCTCAAAGTCCCTAAGATACCTTCATAAATACAACAAGCTGTCATTAAGAAATGAAAACATAAATAATGTACGCTACAAATTTACAATGAGAGAAAGATGTAGTGATGAATACTGTACTAATTTACAAACTAAATGCATCAAAATGTAAGTCATAGCACTGCAAACAAATATTATCAGCAACAATGGCTTCAATCCCATTAATCTAAGGGAAATACAATGACTATGTGATTATTTTTACTCCTGATTTATTTCCACAGCCGCTTGGGTAGAAATGTAAATGATGATAACAGAAGGACAAAACAATTGATAATGTAAAGCAAACGTAACAGAAAAGAAAATGAGAAAAGTAAACAAGATTAAGCTCAGCAGTAAAGTTAGATATAGCATGAATCATTTCAAGCATATTGTTGAATCGAGCTTTTGGCTGAGAATAACTGAGGTCATCCATTTAGAAAAGTAAACACAGATGTTCCACAGAAAGAAAAAAAAAGAGTAAATCCTTACTCTGCTCCACAAGAAGGGCAAGTTTCCATAAAGGAATTCCCGTGCAATTCAGCAAGTTTCTCCCTCGGTATTCCAGAGCGAAGGTGAAGGCTGTCTACATTCTGCCAAGTAGAGGTTTCATGAAGAATATTAAGTTCAGAACAAAATTAGCATAGCAACCTTCAATAAATAATGCACAGAATTCATGAGCTAACCCATATAATAAAAGTGGAACCCAGGTAGTGACAATAGAGAACTACAATTATATTGCATAATCTCCAAGAAAGGAATATCAACTTCACCATTATTGCTCAGATGGTAAAGATTAAAATGGATGATCTATAGCCACATTGCCAGAGATGATTACTCGAAAGTAATGACTAATGTTCCATTTGTTTTTAATAAAAAAGGATAAATAAGTACCTTAATATTTTGATATCTGCAAAATGAATTCTTCTGTAGCATGTAAACTCACATATTTTCTAGGTGGAGATGAGAAAGGGGAACTGAAACAAGGATGCATATTCTAGGGGTGAGAAACAAATAAATTAAGGTACCTGGCTGATGACAAATTTCAGGATACCAGCTCTCTCCAATTCAACTAAGGCCATATGTGTCAAACTAGGCATTGCACGATGAAAATGCGAAGAGATGCTTCATGGAATGCCCTTTCCTTCACGCTGAATGGTCAAAATAATTTACAAATAATAAAAAGGAAATTAATAATTTAAACAAATTAGTCGACGGGCCATCATACGGAGATCTATTCAACAGAACATTCATCAGCATCTCCCGAAATCATGACTTAAGAAAACTGCTGCCATTTTGATCCATGCTCTCCCAAGCTTCAACTTTATATTATCTCACTTTGAAGACATCTTATCCAAGTCAACATTAGTTTTACCTGAAGAGTCCAAACTCCCTTAGGTCCTCGAAAATCAGGAATTCCACAAGAAGTTGATATCCCAGCCCCCGTAAACGCCACAAGATGTTTGCTCTGCGATTATCGATGGAGCAGCCAAAATTTTACAAAAACGAAAGCCAGATAACTTACTGTAAAACAAAATATAACTCCAGAAAACATAATAATGTTATAGCATCAGTTGTAGCAGTATTTTACTTCACCTTCTGTATAAGTGTTGCGAGCTCTGCAATCTGCATCAACAAATCAAAAAGAAGGGGGGGAAAAGGAACTTTAGAGCTCAGCAAAACAAAGGTTGATTCTCACCGAGAAACTTGCACAAATCCAAGAGCAATCGTATTGTGTCATCATGCACTGTGGTAAAAACTACTAGCATTAGGCAAAAACGAAACGAGCTAATAAAAATGAGGGTTTTCCCCCCTCATCAATTAGCCTCTGCCTGACACTTGATTTTCGTGGTGATGAGCAAGGGAAATGACTAATGTGGTTTCTTCCATCGCTGAGTCCAAAGAGAAGATTTCCACCATCAAATCTTCTAGCCTCTAGACCCTATGGAAGTGTAGGTCAACAAATAGGTTCCGCTTCTTATGATCTGTCAATTGATCCAATTAACAACAGAGACCGGTCTTAAGGTATTCGTCGTCCATCGACATGACCTGCAATCCTTTCTTCTCGTGTCCTGCCGCGGACACAATTCGCATATTCTACTTTCCTCGTGCGGATTCCTAATCATTTAGATGTTTTTCCATAACCCATCTGTGTAACCAAATTATATGATATGTATACACTGTAAAGGAGTGCTAAAAAAAACCAACACGGAAATCCCAACCCTTAAGAAATTAAAACAAACACACCTCACCGACCACATCACCCCCCAGACTAAATGATGTTTTCCATTCACCAGAGTTTCTGGCACAAAACGCACACTGCTGATGAATGCAACTCCTCTCTCGAAAAATTTGCAAGAAGAAATGATCTCTCTCTCAAAAAAAAAAATTTTGTAATAACGATCACCCTCGTCGCAACGATCTCGTCGATTTAGTTCAGGTTTCAAGGGAAAGTCGGCGGACAGAAAGAGAATAAGACCTAGCGTCAAAAATAGAGTCAGCAAAGGAAAGGGCTAAAGGCTTCACCTTTTCCTCCAAGACGTTGGCTGGGTCGAAAATCTCAGACATGCCGACGGTGCCTACATCTTCTCTGTACGAGAGCTTCTCTGCGTAACCCAGAGACATCGCCTCTCTCTCTCTCTCTCTCTCTCTCGGAGAGGGATGGTATAGTTTTGGGGTTTTTTTCTAAATATGGGGGGAAAAGCGAAAGGAAAAAGAGTACGAGGTTCCTCCCCTTGGCCCTCTAGAACCAATTTCTACAGCAGATCCATGGTTGACTGGTCAATTTTTGGGCCGGGCTGAAGGGTAGGCAAAGCATGTATGTCTGGCTGCTTTCTTGTTTTTTGTTTTTTGTTTTACACATGTTTTTCAGTGAGATATGTTGATTTTTTAACATAATTCTAGAAGAAGTCGAGCGGAGTTAATTGCGTGCTATAAATCTGACACGTGCGAATACACGTGATATAAAAATATATTATTTTCATTTTTTTTTTAGAATGCATAGTTTATAGGTTGAGGAAATAGTGAGGGTTAATTGATTTTTTTGAGAGATTTTACCTTTATTATCTGAACTTGAAATTCGCCACTAATCATATCTATACTACTACGTAGTGAACATAGTGGAGGTAGTAAAAATTAGATGAGTGGCGGGTATTTTCCTCCTTCCTATTGTAATTTAGGAGGTAAAATGATAATTTTGCAGGAGTGGTTTTTTCCCTTTCCTTTATTTTCATTCTTATTTCTAGAACGTTCTAAATCATGACATGAGAATAGGATTGAACTCACATAATTAAGATTATGATTTTTTTATTAAACTACATAGAATGTTCTACTGAGAGGGAAAATGAAAAAGAGAAACAATTATCTTTTATAAATTTACAATTTTAACCATTTTTTAAACAATTGAAAAGGATGAGTTGTCCACCACTCATCCATTTTATTCCTACTCGGACAACTCATCCATTTTATTCCTACTCCTAGTTGGTTCTTTCTATATTAGTATAGTTACGCTACACATCCTATATACTATCAAAATTTAGCCATTCATCGTTTTTGGACTACCTTATAAGTACATGCAATTTTTTTTTGGATCGTGCCTTTGGCGCACACGGGAATCGAACTTAGGTGCCCCACAAGGGAGCGACATGGCTTTGCCATCTGACCTACTAGGCTACCCCTAAGTAGGGCTGTCCATCCGGGCCGGCCCGGCCCGGCCCGGCCCGGAAAACCGGGCCCGGGCCGGGCAAAACCCAAGCCCGGACCCGGGCCTGAGCGGGCCGGCCCGGTTTGTTTTTTTTTTTAATTTTGTTTTTTTTTATTTTTTTAAATTTTAACAAAACCATAAATTATAAATTATTATAAAAAATGTCATAAATTTTATTAATAACTTGAAATGAAATGACATAAATTACAAGTACAAAAAATGATAAAAATAACTTCTTTATTAATAATCGGTAAATCCTTTACAAGTATAAATTTATTTCGAAATTCGTCGCATCACAATAGATGAGTACATCCCAACTAGGTTGGCACCTACTCACCCATATCACTATCATTTGCAACTTTTTTCGAAATAATTTAATTCAAATTTAAAGCTAAGAAATAAAAATTACAATTTTATGAATATTATCTAATCATTATATCTATCTGCTAGTCCCAACTCTTCAAATTTATCTTCAATCATAGCAATCCGTTCGATGCCTTGTGTTCGCTTCTCGTATCTCCACCAATCCTGTAAGCACATCACCGCTTGTACAGTATACGGATCTAAGCATGTCCTGTGGTCGTCGATCAAACGTCCTGCTGTGCTGAAAGCGGATTCCGAGGCTACAGTCGAAACCTGCACTGATAGTAAGTCACGAACCATGGTGGAAAGTATAGGATATGAAACTGATCCATATACTTTCCACCATTGCAAAATATCTAAAGCATTTCCTTGACATCTAACTAAAGAAGCAGAAAAATATTCATCTATTTCAGAAACATCTAATCCTGATGAAGTTCCAGATCCACCAGTTAGTTCAGCTACCATTGCATACCTATCAAAACTTACACTTTTACCTCGACCTGTGCTCGAAGCTGAAGGTGCCGAAGCTGAAGACTGTTGTGTAGCTACACCATATCTAGCTGCATACTCATCATATAAGGTTTGAAAATAATTTCTAATAGCTAAATAATGAGTAGTAGCAGTAAGGGTGGATCCATCATCTAAGTCTATAATCTGTCCACCATACAATGATTGTAACAAACTTCGAAGGCCAATTTCCTTCAAGCATGGATCAATAAGAACACCAATACCAAAAATATGAGGAATAGGCCTAAAATACTTATTAAATTTACTCTCCATTTGAAAAATTATATTTCCAAAAGTATCATCCATACGATATTTTGCAAAAAATTTTTGAATATTTAAAATTTGTAAAGCAGCTAAAGTAATAGTTGGATAATAACAACCAGATAATAACATAGTAGCATCATAAAAAACTTGTAACATCTCATTTAATTTACATATAACTGTCCATTCATCTTCAGTTATTCCATAAGCACTACCAGAGCTAGAACTAGAAGCATAAAAATTTATAAAATCATTTATAATTTCTTTATATTCTATTGCTACAGATAACATTGCATAGGTGGAATTCCACCTATGGTCAACATCTTTTGGAATTAGTCTAGGCTTATAATTTTTTCTTTTACAACATTGTTTCCATCTTTTAATTCTCATTTCAGAAGCATTATGCATATTAGTAACTGTTCTAACTTTTTCTATCATGGGTTTAATTTCAGAAAATGCACTTTGAACAATTAAATTTAAAATATGACAGATACATCTAACATGAAAAAGCTCACCATGACATGGCAATGACAAAGTTATTTTCAGAAAATCAACAGCTACATTATTATTACTTGCATTATCTAGTGAAAGAGTAAATATTCTTTGATCAATTTCTAGTTTCATAAGTTCTTCAACAATTAAATTTGCAACATTAATACCAGTGTGTGACTCTTCAATTGCAATAAAAGAAACAACTCTTTTAAACATTTTCCAACTTTCATCAATCCAGTGTGCTGTTATACATAAATAACCAGTTTGCACTCTAGATGACCAAATATCAGAAGTTAAAGAAAATTTGCAGTTTAAATTTTTAAAATAAGAAATTATTTTTCCCTGTTCCTCAACATAATATTTTAAAATATCACGTTGACAGGTTTGACGAGAAAATTTTGTAAATGCAGGATAAAAACCATCTCTAAATAAATCTTCAAATTCATCATCTTCTACTAATTTAAAAGGAAGGTTTTTAAGAACAATAAACCTGATTACGCATTTCCGGGCTCGGGCAGCGTCATAATTCCAACTGCCGAGGGTACCTGAAGAGGATGATTGGGAAAGCATAGACTGCCGGATATCACCTTGTAGATTTTGGCCTTTGTTGTGTTTTTCAATATGCCGTTTGAGATGGTTGGTGCCGCTCTTATGATGAGCTTTGAATATCTGGCCGCACAACGCACATTTCGCATTCTGAGAGATGATCCTACCGTGTTCATCCTTGGTGACGTCTATCTTCTCAAAAAAATTCCATACATCAGACCTCGGCCTTTTTGGAGCTCTTGGTGCCGTAGATTCGTCGCCACCAGATTCAGGATTAACACCGGTAGGATGAGGAGTTGTTGTAGGAGGACTCATCTCTGGATCGGTAGGAGTTGCATGTTGCTCTTCATAATCAGACCCAGAAGCCATTTGTTGGAAGTATTAGAAAATACAAAAGATTATAGGATAGTATATTAGTATGAGATAGTATAAGATTGTATAAGAGAGTAGTAGAGAGAGAAATAGATGAGTTTTGTTGTGAGAAAATGAATTGAAACCCCCCCTCTATTTATAGAAGCAGCCCCCTAGGTAAATGACCAAAAAACCCTCGAAAAATAGCCGTTTTTTGACCGTTTTAAGGGGCAAAACGGTCAAAAGACCAAATCTGGCCGTTAGGCCAGATTTGGCCCGGGCCGGGCCGGGCCGGGCTGGCCCGGCCCGGCCCGGATTCAACGGTCACATAAGTGACCGTTGTGGCCGGGCCGGGCCGGGCCGGTCCGGCCCGGCCCGGCCATTCGAAGAACCAGTGCCCATTTTTGGGCACTATTCCGGGCCCGGCCCGGGCCCGGACAGGGTTCGCCAACGGCGACCCGGGCCCGGGCCCGGACCCGGGTTTTGCCCGGGTTTCCGGGCCCGGGCCGGGCCCGGGCCCGGGCACGACCGGGCCGGGTCCGGGCTCCGGGCTTTTTGGACACCCCTACCCCTAAGTACATGCAATTCTTAATTGAATGTTTTTAAAGCTAATGGGGTTTATTGGGCTGCCATATGCCAATTGTGAAGCTTACACCATATACTAGGTGAAGTGGATTTTATATGTTTGTATCATGGACTTAATAAAACACCAAAGTTGTGTTTGGCAACTCCATAAAATCATGTTAGTGAATACATCCTTTATCAAATACTTATCTGTAGTTTGCCAAAAACTATGTCGAAATTGGTCCCATTTTTCTTACTTCAATTCTAGGTTAATTTCTCGTGGACTACCCCTCTCCCAAATTAATCCTCTCTAGGCATTAAAAAAACTCTAATATTGGTGGTTCGGAGTTGCCAAACACAACTAGTATATGCAAAAAATTGAAAGACAAACTTGTTTTTGTCTCTTTGTAATAAAAACAACTGGGGAGGGGGGTCGGGAGGGGGGTTAGCAGATTACCAAAATATTAAGATAGTGGGTGGGAAAAAAAGATCTAGATGACATAAAATGAGAGAAAACCCATATTCTTCAAAATCTGCCAACAAAATCTTTAAAAAAAACTCACTTAGGATGTATGTACTAGTGAATAGTCTCTGATAATAAAATACCAACTCTTCATATTTGCAAGGGGGTGCATTTATTATTTCTTTATACTAATCAATCCAAATGGAGATCAAATATGATAGTCTATAATAAATTTTCATATAGTAAGCAAATCAAAGAAGAATCTAAAATAAAAGTTTTGGCAAAAATACTTTTGTGGATACTTAAATCGTTTCATCATATGCATTCATCGTTGACTCTAACATGCTTTAATGTTCTAAAGTTTTACTTAAAAATGTATAAATTATAGTTGGTTTTACCACAACCACAAATTACAAATTATAATCTTTCTAAAACTAAGACAATTTGATAATACAATATAAATTATACCATTTAACTTATTTTAAAAAATAATACGAATAAATAAAGGAAATTTAACTATCATATTTACAAATAATTGTAGAAGTACATGAACAAAAAAACTCATTTTGCATATCTACTTTAATTTAAAACATAAGGGAATTGGAAGAATCCTATTTCACAATCCCATAAGAGATTGTAAAACCACATGAAAATAAGAATCTTATTTCATATTTCTACTATTAATTGCACAAATACATGGGAATTAAGATCTTATTTCCTACTCTACTTGAAATGTAAAGATTAGATGAGAATATGATATGTGTGCATGTAGGGTTTTTTCTCATGTTAGTCCCTCAAATCTTTTAAGTGTTTTGAATTTTTTTTCTCGTATTAGTCCCTCAATGCTTTTAAGTGATTTAAAATTAGTCCATATGGTTTGAGGTTGATTCAAAATGAAGGAATATTTCGTCATCTTTTATTGGAATATGCGTTTAAACCCAAAAAAGACCTCAGTAGAGCACAAAACTGGGGGATGGTTATGCAATTTGTTGCTTAAATCTATTGATTTTTGATGGATATTGATGTTAATTTTGGTTGGTTTGATAAATTGGTGATTACTCATCCCTAGTTAACCATTATCTATCTGAGATTAGCAATTTTAGATGGTCAATGTTACAAAGAAACTAATTTCAAATACTTCAAGTTTAATGGTTTTGAGATTAGCAATTTTAGATGGTCAATGTTACAAAGAAACTAATTTCAAATACTTCAAGTTTAATGGTTTTAAGTAAGTTTAATGGTAGAGACGGAGACTACAAAGAAACTAATTTCAAATACTTCAAGTTTAATGGTTTTAAGTAAGTTTAATGGTAGAGACGGAGACTTTAAAGGAAGAATTGACAAGGGAAAAAGAGAGGGGTTTGGGAGGATGGGATGAGAATAATACATGCCATTGATGATAATGGATAAGGGGAAAGGACGGAAAAGATGAGGAGTTGACGATGAAACGTGCGTGGGGAAAAAGAAAGGTCTTTAGGTATAAATTCAGTAACTTTGAGAGATCACGAGGGTAAAAGAAGCTTACCAGGAAAAAATTAACAGTTCCTCAACAAAAAATTACCTGCGAATAAAGATTTAGGTCTCGTTACGTATTTGACTCGTTTAAAATGACCTAATATAAAGTTGTTTATTATTTAAAAGGACAAATTTTCAAAACCAACCCCTTTCACTATTTATTTTCAAAAAATGACCGCTTTTGCAAAAAAAATTAAAAACCGACCTGGTTTCAGCTCTGTCGA
>NC_033798.1:94716570-94721433 GCF_001876935.1 Asparagus officinalis
GCTTGAACGCAGTGTCTGAAAGCTCGGACGCAGCGGCTGGAAGCTGCGTTGGCATCTTGTTGGAAGCTGTGTTTGGCATCTTGTTGGAAGTTGCGTTTGGCAGCGGATGGAAGCTGCGTTGGCAGCTTGTTAGAAGCTGCGTTGGTAGGATTTAACAGCTACGTTTGGTAGCGGATAGAAGCTGCGTTGGCAGCTTTGGAGGCTGCGCTTGAGCTGCGTTTGCAGCGATTTGGAAGCTGCGTTGGCGTCTGAAGTACGAACGCGAGGTTCGTCTGAAGTACGAACGCGAGGTTCGTCTGAAGTACGAACGCGAGGTTCGTCTGAAGTACGAACGCGAGGTTCGTCTGAAGTACGAACGCGAGGTTCGTCTGAAGTACGAACGCGAGGTTCGTCTGAAGTACGAACGCGAGGTTCGTCTGAAGTACGAACGCGAGGTTCGTCTGAAGTACGAACGCGAGGTTCGTCTGAAGTACGAACGCGAGGTTCGTCTGAAGTACGAACGCGAGGTTCGTCTGAAGTACGAACGCGAGGTTCGTCTGAAGTACGAACGCGAGGTTCGTCTGAAGTACGAACGCGAGGTTCGTCTGAAGTACGAACGCGAGGTTCGTCTGAAGTACGAACGCGAGGTTCGTCTGAAGTACGAACGCGAGGTTCGTCTGAAGTACGAACGCGAGGTTCGTCTGAAGTACGAACGCGAGGTTCGTCTGAAGTACGAACGCGAGGTTCGTCTGAAGTACGAACGCGAGGTTCGTCTGAAGTACGAACGCGAGGTTCGTCTGAAGTACGAACGCGAGGTTCGTCTGAAGTACGAACGCGAGGTTCGTCTGAAGTACGAACGCGAGGTTCGTCTGAAGTACGAACGCGAGGTTCGTCTGAAGTACGAACGCGAGGTTCGTCTGAAGTACGAACGCGAGGTTCGTCTGAAGTACGAACGCGAGGTTCGTCTGAAGTACGAACGCGAGGTTCGTCTGAAGTACGAACGCGAGGTTCGTCTGAAGTACGAACGCGAGGTTCGTCTGAAGTACGAACGCGAGGTTCGTCTGAAGTACGAACGCGAGGTTCGTCTGAAGTACGAACGCGAGGTTCGTCTGAAGTACGAACGCGAGGTTCGTCTGAAGTACGAACGCGAGGTTCGTCTGAAGTACGAACGCGAGGTTCGTCTGAAGTACGAACGCGAGGTTCGTCTGAAGTACGAACGCGAGGTTCGTCTGAAGTACGAACGCGAGGTTCGTCTGAAGTACGAACGCGAGGTTCGTCTGAAGTTCGAACGCGAGGCTCGACTGAAGCACGAACGCGAGGTTCGTCTGAAGTACGAACGCGAGGTTCGTCTAAAGTACGAACGCGAGGCTCGTCTGAAGAACGAACGCGAGGTTCGTTAAAAATTGAGCTTGAAGCTCACCTGAGTTGAACGCGAGGTTCACCTTAGAACGAACGCGAGGTTCGTTAAAATTGAGCTTGACGCTCACCTGAGTTGAACGCGAGGTTCACCTTAGAACGAACGCGAGGTTCGTTGAGCGCGAAGCTCGATTAAAATTGAACGAACGCGAGGTTCGTTTGAAGCTTACCTCGCGAGGTTCGTTGAAATTGAGCTTGACGCTCACCTGAGTTGAACGCGAGGTTCACCTTAGAACGAACGCGAGGTTCGTTAAAATTGAGCTTGACGCTCACCTGAGTTGAACGCGAGGTTCACCTTAGAACGAACGCGAGGTTAAAATTGAACGAACGCGAGGTTAAAATTGAACGAACGCGAGGTTCGTTTGAGGTAACCACCTCCTTAATTTTCGCCATGAACCCTTAGAGGTAACCACCTCCTTAATTTTCGCCATGAACCCTTAGGGTTTCAAATTGAAACCGCCGCCGTCAAACTCAAAAAATCTTTGATTTTTATTTTCAAAACAGATCCAGAATTAGAAAAAATTAAAGAAAAATCCAAACATACATCCGAAAACTTTTCGTTACTGTTCATCCGAACCCAAAAAATTTTACTGTTCATCCGAACCCAAAAAATTTTACTGTTCATCCGAACCCAAAAAATTGAATCTTTAACCAGAGATTTAAGATCAAAAACCCAATAAAACTTAAATCCCTAAGAATTAATCAAGGTGGCTCTGATACCACTTGTTAGATCTAAATCAAAACTTGAGATCTAAAACCATATAGCCATGATTAATTCAAAGAGATTAACAAAAACAAAAAGAGCGGAAGCTTATACCTGAATCCATTGCTTGATCTTGATTTTGGGTTTTGGATCTTCTAACCTTAGGGTTTTCTCTTTAGCCGAATTTCTCTCTTAGATGGGGGTGAAGAGAATTAGAGAATGTAACCCTAGGTTAGGGACCATAACCCCTTATTTATAGATGTTGTACTTTTATAATTTAGCCCCTCAATAAATTACAATTACAACCTGGTATCTGCACATATGACCCCATGATTACATTTAAATACCAAATTAACCCAACTTAATTGATCACTTTAGTGGGTTATCCTGAAAGATAGCAATACACATTGATTAATCATATGTGCCCACAAATAGATTTATTAGATTAAATCCAACACTTCTTGCTCCGTGGACGTAGGTAACTTGCCGAACCACGTAAAATTGGTGTGTTTGTGTAGTTATTTTGGTTTGTTTGGTCTTCTCTCTCGGTGTTTGGTTTGGTTCCTCGAAGCACAACAATTGACGTTCCTAGAAGCATAACAATTGGCTTCCGCGCACAACAGCTCCCGCAGGAGCGTTCTTTTAATGGGTTGAAACCTGAACCCACACATTAGTGTCAATTATAAGAAATCTGCTTTTAAACTCATAGCCGACGAGATTTGAACGTGGATTGTCATGATACCCTCTCAATGAAAGTTATTTTCCACAACATTCTCTTTCCCAAATCTTGATTACCAGTGAATAGGTCCACATTTCTTAACATTAAAAGTGGATGGCGCATTTAATCATTGGGGCTTCACAAATGTTGGCACGTGTCGCGAAGCGGGCCTGATTGTGTAGGAATCCAATAACTGCTACATGCTGCCCATGCCCCCTCTTTGCTTTTCACACTAGTTTTAAAATTACTAAGTGTTATACACGTCTAATATAATATATGCACGTTGTTAAATATCATAATTAAATATTTTTGATTTATTTTCTAACTAAAATTTATTCTACACTTTCATTTTAATAGTTTGTGCTTATTTTTGTCTCTAAACTTTAATATTGTGATTATTTATTTTCTTTAATGTTTGTTTAAATGAGCTAGTCCCAATTTAATTTTTCATGTTGATATTTGAATTGATAGAAAATAAATATAATTTAAAGCTAATTTAAATTTTAATATTATTTTAATTAACATGAAATCAAGCTTCACTCGAGAAAGTACGGTACTACAAAAATGAAAAATATTAAAATAGTGTTATACAAGCAAGGTGAATATTTAAAACCAATAAGACAAAACAATTAGATAAAAATATACTAAAATAATACAAAAGAGAATATGAAGTTTGTTCGTCATCATTGATAGAGTTCATAAAAATTATAAGCTAAATATTAATGCTAACTCTAGTATACTTTTACATGATAAACATCCACATAAGCATATAAAAGTACTGAAAAAAATTCAAGAAATTTCCTTCTAAAGATTCCTAATTTCACTCAAAATAATAAAACTATTCTATAAAATATTTAGAAAATATTATCTTTTATTCTTTTTGTTTTATTTTTTTATTAAGTTAAGATCAATCCTTTTTCACCTTTATCTTTTTCCCGGACAATTTTAGAGTAGTGTCTTCATCATCTACATCAATTATGACATGGGTTGGAGTTATATTTTTTGTACTGTTATCTTTCCTAGGCTCATTAATCTTTTATCTTCTCGTTTAACTTCACAAAAAAGTTTAATGTATTTTTAATAGTCAACACAAACTTCTAGAAATACAGACTTTGATTTTTTTCTATTTTAATGAGAATAAATGTGAATTTCATATATATGAAATTCTTTGTGTTCCTAATTTATTACTTAAATAAGATTAGGAGCTACCTCTTTTTTCTCTATAATATATTATTCTGATGTGCATCTAATAAGAGTTTTTGTTATGTCAATAATATTACCTTTGCTCTATCATTATCATTTTTCATAAAAATCTAAACTAAATAGCTGTATTTTTTTATTGCCAATTTGTCTTAGATTATAATATTAATATTTAATTTCTTTAGTATTTAAAGAATAAAGTATAAAATTTATGAATACTTACTAATTTTTCTTATATCTTTCATGGAGAATTCTTTTTTGATTGGAATAAAATTATCAAATTATTCTTCACTGTAACTCAGTCAGTGTTTTTTTAATATATATGCCTAATGTTAATGCCAATTCAAGTGATTCATGGATGTTTTTTGAATTTTAGATTTATTTTTGTCACTTTTCCATTTGCAATGGAAATAGCTTGATTCTTTTATGGATATCTCTAAACATTCTAAAAGTTTCTCCATACATAATTATTTATATTCTTTTACCCTATAAATATTATCAATATCAAAGATTAATGTTTCTAAATTATAATCAATTAATATTAATTTATTATATTATAGTCTTTTATCATCTTTATTGATTTAAACATCTATCAATTAATATTACTAATGTGTTTTTATTGCTCTTACTTATTAATAAAATTATAAACAGTTACTTTAATTTATAAAGTGATGATAATTTTTAAGCTATAATATTTTTTAATTTTTATTCTTTAATCAGACGTTTTTAATCGATTCTTATTGCTTTTATTTACAAGTATCAACTTAGACTATCTTTAGATGCTAAAAAGGGATAATAAACTCTAAATTAGAAATTTTATATATATATATATATATATATATATATA
>NC_033798.1:94721868-94739434 GCF_001876935.1 Asparagus officinalis
ATATATATATATAAAGATATATATATATATATTAGTGAAAGAATACAAAACAATTACACTTTTCTTTGCCAAGGTTTAAAATTTCAGCCCTTTTTTTTGAACTTTGATATTGTGATTTGTAATTTCTAAAACTTTGGTACTGTTTTTAAAAAAAATTAATTTTAAGTTTGGTAACTGTAACTTCTATGTTTCATATGTCGGTGGTAATTTTTAAATGTCAGAATATTTCTTACAACTCCAAAATTTTGAGAGTGTTTTTTGAAATTATTAAAATTATAGTTTAATTTTAAAAAATTTAAATTTCAGGAGACTTCCAATACTTTTCAGATTTGATGTCTACTAGTTATAAATTTTGAAATTTTAGAGTTTTTTTATAATTTTTTAATTTTGAAAGAATTTTTTTATAATTTTTATAACTTTGAGGTTAATTTCTACAAATTTTAAATTTTTAGGTGCCTGAGGATAATCTCTTGATTTCATCTTTTATTATTTATAAATTTAAAAATTTTAGAATTTTATGATGGTTTTTTATAATTTGAACTTTTGAGGGTGTCTTTATAATTTTTGAGACAATGAGGGTATTAATTAGAAATTTTAAATTCTTTGGAAACTAGTGTTAATTTCTTGATTTCATATTTATTATTTTAAGTTTTTAAATGTTATTATTTTTTAGGTGCATCATGGTAATCGCTTGAATCCATCTATATTGTTTGTATGTTTTAAAATTTTAGAATTTTAGAGTGCTCATTTGTAATTTGAACTTTGAGGGTGTTTCAATAATTTTTGAGATATTGTGGTGTTAACTGCAAAGTTTAACTTCCTCACAAACTGCTATTAATTTCTTGATTTCACATTTTTTGTTTCAAGTTTTGAGACGTTGGGGTGCTTTTTATAGTTTTAAACTTTTCAATGTATTTTGTGTAATTTTAAAACTTTTTAGGGTTTTTTTACAATACTTCACGTATTATAGTATGTTAGCTACGTACAATTTCTTTATCTTAACAAAGTAATACCAAAAAGATGTTTTGTATATTTTATTAATATTATTTTTTAAAATTGTTAAGCTATAGATAGTTTGCTATTATTAGGATAAAATATAATTATAATTAGTATAAATATAAATAACATATTCAAAATAGTGAAGGGTAATATTGATCGTAGAAAGATTTTTCTGAACTTTGTGCTTTTAAAGGGAGTATGATATGATTACTATATCCTTGGGTAATTGATTAATGCTAATTTGATGTGCAGTTTGCAGATTGAGAATTTTTATTAGCTGGAGCAGGAAAAATTTAAAGGAGAAAAATGTCTTATTTGTATTATCTCAACTAACAGTATTAATATTAGGGTTAGTGTTTAATCCCCCCTCCCCCCTAAAAAAAAGGTTAAAAAAAGGGTTAGCATCACATACACTCTACCCTAAAATATTGCACTTTGGAACCTATTACTATTCTACTTTGAACTTTACAGATAAACTTTGGGGCGGATCTAGAAAAGTTTTCATGGGAGGCGGATGACAAGTGTTTATATAACTAAATATAAAAATATAATATTATGGGGGGTTTTCGATATTAGTCTCCTTAATCATAAGCATTTTGATATCAGTCCCTCAAATCTTCATATTTTGATATTGGTCCCTCAAAAATCATTATGGTGTTGATATTAGTCTCATAGCTGGTTGATGTTATAACTTTAAGGGAATATTTTGTTAACTCTAACATTTTTGGGTGGATTGACCATTATAGCCCTCTGATTATAAACCCAAACCTATTATCTATTTAACTCAGACCCATTTACAACCCTCAAACCCATTAATTACAAACCCAAACCCATTTAGACCCTTATCTTCTTCCTTTCATCCCTTTGATTTTAAATAATTATGGGAAAGAGGGATATTTTGCTCAATTGGGAAAGTGTTGATGAAGAAAAAGATTGAAAGCATCCAAATTCAATGATTGGATGTTAGTTTGGTAATTACGCACCTACAGTTAGCACTAACCTAACCACATGTCATCATTTTTTAACCATGATCTTAACAAAAAGGACCAATATCAACAACTAAAGTGTAGTTGAGGGACTAATATCAAAATATAAAGATTTGAGGGACTAATATTAAATTCATTATGATTTAAGGGACCAATATCGAAAAACCCTAATATTATAAAACTATTTTTTTCTGATGAGAATGCATTGAGTACATTTCATTGTTAAAATTCTAAATGACTTTTTTACTTTTCAATGGGTTAATTCAATTTTTTAGTAATTTCTCTAATGTTTTTAGATTGCTTGAGTCTTCGGGTGTAATTTTAAAAATTTATGGGGAATAGATATAAAAATTGCATGAGTTTATATGCAAAATTATAAATATATAGGGGTTCAATTGCATGGTTGCACCCCTAGCTAGATAATAAACCCTCCCCTGGATAGACCTCTTGTATGAATTTACTTGATTCTAATTTCACATGGGGTAATGTTTGTCAAATTTTCACCTGGGGTAAAAGTAGGGTTGTGCAATTGGCCGGTTAGTTTGGTTTTTAGCTAAATTTGGCCAAACTGAACTGATCTGCCTATCATTCAAAATTGAACCGAACCGATTCAAGTTGGTTCGATTCAGTTCGGGTCAGTTTGTTTGGTTTTTACTTAGGTACAAATGTTATGCCCAAATTCAATTTTACCTCTAATCTGTTAAAGAAAGAAGTCTCTTACACTTTAATTTATTAAAATTCATAAATTATCAAATTCTACTGAATATTAGATGTAGAAATCAAAATCTTATTCCTACCAAAGCTTACATAAATTTTTTTATAGAAAGCCTACATAAAGAATTAAAGTGATCTCAATCTAATAGACAAAGTAAATAAAAAATATGTAATAATTTGGATGATGAGTATAGTTTCTATAAAATTATAAGTCTAATCCAAAGAGAAGTCTGATCCAAAGATGTATCAATCGAGGAGAAAATTTAAGGAAATGCTAGAATCAACATTATATTTTAAGTTTTTTACCTCCAAAGTGGATTGGTCGATCCAAAGTAGAAGAAGCCAAAAGATAATAGAGAGATAGAGAACTAGAGATAATGAAAAGTCCTAGAATTGGAGATGACGTCATTATTGGAGTATTTTATTGCTATTAGGTCCCGTGAGAGAAAAAGATGTCAAGCTGCAGTGAAGTAACTCTACATGAACTATAATGGGTCGTGTTTAGGTGGATGCAAATAGTAATTAGAATGAGTAGTACAATTCTGTCTGTTCGGTCGGTTTGGGTTGAAAAAACTTCAACTCGACCCGAACCAAACTCTAGTAAAAATAGAACCGAACTGTCAAATTTCGTCCAGTTCGGTCGGTTTTTTTGGTTTGAACCGAACTATGCTCACCCCTAGGTAAAAGAGTCAAAGAAGTTGCTATAGGAAGTCTATCTCACAACATCAAACCGTGGGGATAATAAATTCCAAGCTAAAACCCTATTGTGCCATCTACTTTTCAATTATGTACCCTCACTTGTATTTGATAATATGAAAACATCCTAAAAAAATTTAAAATTGCACTTATATACCCTTACTTATTTTTGTAGCACTTATATACCCTAAGAGCCTGTTTGGATTTGTAGGGGGTGAAGGAAAGTTAAGGAAAACTAAGTGAGAGAATGGAAGGGAAGGGAAGGGAGTTCCCTTCCCCTTGGTTACACCCCAATTTGGGGGGTAACAAATTTTATACTATTAGGGGGTGAACCAAGGGGAACTAGGGTGAATAACTTCACCTCCTAAATGTTCCCAAATAAAGTGAATGGAGGTGAATGGTTCCCCTAACTTCTCTTCACCCTTATTCCCCTCAATCCAAACAAGCCCTAAAGTTATTAAAACTTATACTTAAATACCCTCAAATTTGTATAATTGAGTGTGCATATGTGCAAATTTTAAAAACTTTAGGGTATTTAAGTGCTAGTTATAAAAACTTTAGCGTATCTAAGTGCTAGTTGTGAAAACATTTGGGTATTTAAGTGGCCTTGAAAAAAGTGAGGGTATATAAGTTCAAGTTTTAAAAGCTTTAGGATATTTTTGCTACTAAATACAAGTTGGGGTACATAAATGAAAGTAGTTGAAACAATAGAGTACACAAGTGCTATTTAGCCTAAATTCCAAAATGCGAAGCTCTAAGGGGTTTACATGCAATTAATCCTTCTAAGACTTCTCCAAATTAATTATGAAAATAATATTGATTATGTTTTGTTGCACACATGTTCTAAACAAACCAATTGTATAATAAGGAGTTGTTTGTTTCCACGCATTTGGTGGGTTTTGCATTGAGAAATGGGACCTATAAGTTTAAAATCCTAGATAATTTTTATCAAATACAATGTTTGTTGGGTATTCTTCATTCCACAAATTTCAGGTTGCTATGTAAGATAGTTGCATCAAATATGATTTCCTAAAATTATACTAATTTTGGTTAGATTTGTGAGTTTAGTTACATATATATCCGGGTAAAGTTAATGCACAACAAAATAAAACTTAGTTGCATTTTAACCCTCATTCAAATTCTCTTTCAATATCCATCATAGACCAATAAAAATTTTAAAGCGTGAGTTTTTCAAAATCCATTGCATGCATCAAGATGTAATCAACAAATTAAACACACCCTAAGAGTTTCCATTAGATTGAAATGAGCTTACAATTTCTTACATTACAGCTTGTAAGACTTCTCCAAATATTTTTATAGGGAAATTAAAGCATATTGGATGAGTATCTTAAGAAAACATATTCGGATCCTCTCTAATATGTGGGCTCAAATCCCTCTGATCATTGCTATACATTTCAAATTTAAGGACGAGATTAGGCCATGAGATAAAACCACTACGGTCTTAAAAACCATTATTTTTCAAAAACCACTATTTTTTTGAGAACCACTATCACCATAACGGAACCCTACATGGCTTAATATCACCCATTAAATTCGGAATGTATGGCAATAATTGGAGGAATTGGAGACTCTTTAATAAGTTTCTTTTCAGACAGAGAGAGAGAGAGAAGTATTTTTCTTAAGATTTAGATCTGCTCCATGGTTAGAGTTAAGATGTTTTCTCAATTCCGTTTCTAGTAAATATTTCTCATGATATCTAGACTTTTGCATACAATTAATAAGCATATTAAAATGCACGGGACATATAAAAGAAAGCTCCAAATCGATGACCACATTCGAAACAATCTTGATCAAAATCTTATAACAAAAGTGATAGTGCTAATTTTCTTTACTTCCAATATATGTTAGGATGTGTGATTACATTCACACGCTAATGCTTCAACGAGTTTAGATTCAAGAGAACCAAATACTACGGCAAGTCGCAACTAATGAGCAGCAAAGGAGCATTCACGGAGTAGGCCCTAGTTTCTATAAAGCACAGCTAAGTTTGTACAAATGCCAGCAGATTGATTTTCAACGTTCAATACTTACAGATGCATAAACACACAGCAAACCAAAAGCAATCTATCCCTTCACATTTCCTCCATTTCCTGCGCTTTTTATTTTGTGACCATTTTATACATATCTTAAAAATATACCCTTGCTTCACTTTAGATTGGGTTTAAGCATTACGCTATGTTAAGATGGGGGGTAAAGAGAGTAAAAGGAAGAGAATTTTAATTAGTTTAACTTTGTTTTGGGAGTTTTGTTGGGAGAGTAAAGATCATTATCAAAAGATAAATGACATATATAGTTTATAAATTAAAAAAGATAGAAGTTGCTTTTGAAAGCATTATGAATTTGCTTCTAAAAGCTCCAACTTAAAAACAGAAGCAATTTCAATAAGCATATATAAGCAAATTCATTAAACATTATAATTAGTTGCTTCTAAAAAAAGAAATAAATAAATCATACTCCCTTTAAAAGCACAAGTTCGGAAAATCTTTTTTAGACAAATATACTCCTTTATGGTTTGAACTACCTTATCTATAATCAAATTCTAATTTTCAATGGTCAATATTACCCTTCACTATTTTGAATATTTTATTTATATCTTAATCTATCCTAATCATAATCATATCTTATCCTAATCCTATGTGAACCATGTTTAGCTTAACAATTTAAAAAAACTAATATTAATAAAATATATAAAACATAAAAATGATATTAGTTTGTTAAGATAAAGAAATTACAAGTAGATAACATATTATAATACATGAAGTATTACAAAAAAACCATAAAAAGTTTTAAAATTGCAAAAAAGACCCTGGAAAGTTCAAAATTATAAAACTCATCCAAATATCTCAAAACTTCAAATAAAAAACATGAAATTAAAAAATTAACATCAGTTTGCAAAGAATTTAAAATTTACAGTTAACACCTCAATGTCTCAAAAATTATAAAAACACCCTCAAAAGTTTAAATTACAGACAAGCACATTAAAATTCTAAAATTTTAAAACTTACAAACAACACAGATGAATTCAAGAGATTACCATGATACACTTAAAATTTTTGACATTTAAATTTAAATTTTTTAATTAACAGCCTCAATATCTCAAAAATTATAGAAACACCTTCAAAAGTTCAAATTATAAAAAGCCACCCTAAAATTCTAAAATTTATAAATAAAATAAGATGAATTCAAGATATTACCTTTAGACACCTAAAAAATTAAAATTTGCCAAAATTAACCTCAAAATTTTTAAAAACTAAAAAACTCCTTCAAAATTTAAAAAATCGTAAAAAAACTCTAAATTTTCAAAATTTTTAACTAGCACACATCAAATTCGTCGATTGGTAGACCGCTGAAATTTAATATTTTTTAAAATTAATCTATAGTTTTAATAATTGCAAAAGACACCCTCAAAATTTTAGAGTTATAAGAAATATACTAACATTTAAAAAATTACCACCAACGCATGAAACATAGAATTTACAACTATCAAACTTAAAAGTAATTTTTTTTTAAAAACTCTTTCAAAATTTTAAAAATTATAAATCACACCCTCAAAGTTCAAAACCACAAAAATGGGCTAAAATTTTAAAACTTGGCAAAGAAAAGTGTAATTGTTTGGTATTTTTCATATATATCATAGAAATGATAAAACACTATAATATTATACCTTAGCATTAATTGATTTTAATTTAGAAACTTTAATCTTTGACGTTAATAATATTTATAGGGTAAAAGAATACAAGGAATTACATATGGAGAAACTATTAGAATATTTAGAGATAACTTTAAAAGAATTGAGTTATTTCCATAGCAAATGGAAAAGTGATGGAAATAAATCTAAAATTCAGAAAACGTTAATGAATCACTTGAATTAGTATTAACATAAGACATATCTATTAATGAAGCACTGAACGAGTTATATTAAAAAATAATTTAATAACTTTATCCTAATCAAAGAAAAAATCTCCATGGAAGACATACGAAAAATTAGTAAGTATTCATAAATTTCATACTGTGTTCTTCAAATTAAATATTAATATTATAATCTAAGAGAAATTGGTAATGAATAATGCAGGTATCTAGTTTAGATCTTTATAGAAAATGACAGGGATAGAGCAAATGTAATATTATTAAAATAACAGAAATTCTTATTGGATGCACATCAGAAGAATTCATTTTAGAGGAAAATAAAGAGATAGCTTCTAATTTATTTAAGTAATAAATTAGGAACACAAAGAATTTTATATATATGAAATTAATATTTATTCTCATTATAATAGAAAAAAATCAAAATCTATATTTTGAGCAGTTTGTGTTAAACATCATAAGTACATTTGACTTCTTTGTGAAGTTAAATGAGATGATAAAAAATTAACGAGCCTAGGAAAGATAATAGCATAAAAAATACAAAATTAGCCTGATGTCACAATTGATGTAGATGATGAAGACAATACTCTAGAATTGTCCGAGAAATGATAAATGATAAACCTGAAGAAGGATTGATCTTAACTCAATAAAAAATAAAATAGAAGAAATAAAAACAATATTTTATGAATATTTTATAGAATAGTTTAATTATTTTGAGTGAAATTAGGAATCTTTAGAAGGGAGTTTCATGAATTTTTTTCAGTACTTTTATATTCTTATGTGGATGTTTTTATCATATAAAAGTATACTAGAGTTAGCATTAATCTTTAATTTATATTTTTTTATGAAGTCTATCAATGATTAGGAATAAACTTCATATTCTCTTTTGCATCGTTTTAACATACTTTAAATCAATCATTTTGCCATATTGGTTTTAAATATTCACCTTCCTTGTATAACACTATTTTAATATTTTTCACTTTGCAATGCTATACTTTCTCAAATAAAGCTTAGTTTCATATCGGTCAAAAATAATATGAAAATTCAAATTATTTTTAAATTATATTTGTTTTTTGTCAATTCAAATATCAACATGAAAATTTAAATTGGGTGTATCCCATTTAAACAAACATAAAAAAATAATCGGGATGTAAGAGTTTAAAGAAAAAAATGAGCACAAACTGTCAAAAATACTTAATCATGGTATTAAATCACGTGCATTACACGTGTGTAAAAACTAGTAAATAAAATAAGGAAGCACACTAAGAAAAATCAATACCAAACTAGCAAGTCTTCAATTCCTTTTTTTAATAGAAAGTCTTTAATTTCTGAATCCTTTTTTTAAGGAATCAAGCATTTTGGTTCTTATACTTTATGTGTATGCTTCAATTTAACTTTATGCGGTTGTAATAATCTTTTTAAGACTTAATTAATTGTACATTTGGCCCGCTATAGCCGGCGCCACTTTGTATTTTTATTATTATTAGCAAACAATAATTGTTAAGAATATTTTATTGTTGATGCGGCTGTTAGTGATAATATCACTCGTTAATTTATCTTTAATGAATTGCTCTTTATATTATCTCGGAGATTCGATTATGATCATGTACGTTTTTAGCTTCTTTGAAGAAATAGGAAAACATTTACTGGGCTTTTATTATGTTTTCACAGCATACGAATTCAATTATTTGGAAGAGCAAATATTTGTCTATTTCACTTATTTTGCTTAAATGTACTTATGAAATTATATACATATTGAATAAAGTTTCTTTCATTTTTTTAATCATCAGCCATTTTTTGAGTATTGTTATTGATGACTTCCTCGTCTCCACTTGAAAGTTGTGACATAATCAATTGTTTTTTCTCTTAAAACTTTTAGCCTGTTAGTCTTTAACCAAATGGGATGCAATTCTCTAGATGAGAACTAGGCACTGGTGGAGATACATGGGGACCATTATTAAAGAGATATAGTAGGTTATATTATCATTTTATCATTTTATTTTGTACTAGGAGTCGCTACCCTTTAAGATTTACTTGTTGGTAGGTGGAAAATGAAAACAAAATTAATTATTAGAGATCACGCGTGGAGGCGTATGTGGGAATTCAACGAACCGTAGATATATTAAGGTGTGACGGAATCTTATATCCAAATGTAGGGCTGCCACTATGAGTAATGTATTTATTTATTCAGCTAAAAGATAAAAGCTAATAAAAGATGTATAATTGAAATAGTGGTTTCGGTTGTTGATGGAATATTCTAGCTAATGAAAAGGGAATTTTAGAGTGTGACTCGTCAGCATGCGTGCTCCCTGTCAATTTGCTGATGAGAATGGAACTCCAACTCTGAATGCTCGGTCCACTACTTGCCATCTCTCTCTCTCTCTCTCTCTCTCTCTCTCATTGTGTAGAAGCTAGGCGACACTATCAATATTTATGTCTAGTATTATATTAATATTTTTGAATCAGGATCCTTTTCATGGTTAGATGTAATTAAAGCGTATCCAACTTTTTCGATAATTGTCATAAATTTTGAATTTAAGGGATAAGATTAGATCACAAGATAAATTCATATGACGGTCTTAAAAACCACTATTTTTTGAAAACCACTATTTTTTAAAAACCATTGTAATAATAGCGAAGTCTTAAAAATCACTTTTGCAGTTGAGAGTGTAAATTGTAGTTTTACAACCAAGATACGGTAGCAAGCTGAAGCTCAAATCCTTGAAGTTTCATCCGTTTTTTTCTCATAAAAAATTATATTAATATTTTCGGGAAAACTTGAAACTGTATATGGTTGAAATTTCTTTTTTATGTGGGGGCAATTTTCATTTTATAAAGACATTATATCTGGAGTTTGGTTTCAAAAAAATTCCTAATGAAGTATTAGAAACTTCAAGGTTTGTACATAGTATGTATAAATTCTGTTACTTTTTTATATTTTTTTTAGTTAGGCGAGGAAACTTCCCCATGGTCATTTGAACCATGGGCATCAAACTCCATGCGTGGCTAAGGGTGTTGGGTACAGACTCATACTCCAAGTCGGATGTAGATTTGAATGCTAGACTCAGTCCTAGTAGTTTTCTTAGAGGCCAAGTTAACTTGGCGGGCAAGTCAGGCGTGTTTTTTTAATAAGGTGCCCTATTCTAGGGTTTTAGAGTAGAGAGAATGAGAGAGACAATATTCTTGTAATCATGGTTTTAGAGGGTGTAACCAGATTCAATGGTATTGTGAGAGAGATGGTTTAGCAGTCTTTGTCTGTGCAAAAGATTATAATTTAGAGGTGATAGTAGATTGATTTTGATCCTGTGGTTTTTTCCTGTTGAGGTTTTTCCACGTTAAATCTCATGTGATTCTATTTGCTGCGTTTAGTGATTTTGGAGTTTTTGTGAGATCTAAAAATCCCAACAAAGGGCACCCCTAACACACAACCTCGGTAATTCCACGAAATTAAATTTGCGTGAATGCTCCTCAGGAGAACTGAACCTGTTGGATTTGTTGGTCAAACCCGTTTTCCAAAATGAGTTTTCAACTATATATATTAACTACAAGTACTTTTCATAAATGCTTAGTAGCCTAGTGGAAAGTTTATGTTTTGGTATTTCAAAAGGTCCATTGTTCGAGACTTGCCAACGGCAAGCCAAAAAGTATTTTATTTGAATTAATCTCTCATAAGTTCTAGTGGGTCATGGGTCGTGGGTCGTGGGTCGTGGCTTATTGGGCTGAGGTGCTAAGTGGCACACTTTGCCCTTCGTATGGAGGCATCAGGGCGAGGTGGCGTTGTTTGGCGCCACGGAGGCTGCTTCGTAGCATGCGGACAAGCTACGTATTCACACGATGGTGTGACCCTAGCGTTCTCGAAGTCAGCCGAGGTTCGTCTGATTCATAAGATCAGACGAGGTTCGTCTGTCATACAAGATTCACCTGTTTGACGAGGTTTCTCTGTCATACGAGGTTCGCCTGCTTGACGATGTTCGCTCATTCAACGAGGTTCGTCTGTTTGACGAGGTTCGTTTGACAAATGAGGTTTGTCTGATTTGCTGAGTCGTGACCCTCGTGTTACGTAGCAACGCGTCCATTGATTGTCTCGTATTCAGGAGTTACTGCATGCAGTAGTTACAGCAGCATTTAGAGCAATTTAATGCATTGATGTTACAGTCTTAATTGTCATTGAGAATTATAACAGTCACATTAATTGCGAGTGACTCTTGAGCTGGCCTTAGAGGCCTATAAATAGCGCCCCTGAGCAGCTCTTGGTTGCTGCTGAAAACTCTCTCGCGAGCGTGGAATACGAACGTCAGTATAGAATACGAACGTCGCAATTTAATGCATTGATGTTACAGTCTTAATTGTCATTGAGAATTATAACAGTCACATTAATTGCGAGTGACTCTTGAGCTGGCCTTAGAGGCCTATAAATAGCGCCCTTGGGCAGCTCATGAAGATACTCTCGCGAGCGTGGAATACGAACGTCGGTATACACACGCGAGTTTGTAAAACGAACGTCGGATCGACGTTTTTGCTGTTGTTGTGTTGCTGCTACAGAAACCGTGCCCACAAGAACTTGCCCTTAAACCGAAAGGTTATGAGATCGAGGAGATTTTTGCCTTGACCGAAAGGTCTTATAGATCGAAGAGATCTTGATGGTATTGGGTTGATACACACCAGAGTACTGTACTGATGTTCTTGGAAGCAGTTTGGCCTTGGGATCCTTGCACCGGAGTAGGCCAAATACTGCTTTAAGCACAGCGTTTCACAAACGCACAGCAATGGACTGAAAAATTTAAAATCACAGCATATCATAATTTCTTTGTTTTATTCCAGATTTAACCACAATTTCCAACAAAACCTAAAACCTTGGAGTGCGAGTACCACTCGTAGACACCTTACCAACTTGTTTAGACCCTCTTGGGTAATTCTATTACCGTTTAGTTACCAATGAATGGTTATTTCTGTTGTGCGCGGCGCGGAAGCGGTCGAATCACACAATCCAAACAAGAGAGATCACAACCAAATAAACAAGCACAATCACCAATTAACACAAGAGATTTACATGGTTCGACAAGTTGCCTACGTCCACGGGGCAAGAAGGGGATGGGGTTTTCACTAATAGAGAAAGAGTACAAACTGAGATTACAAATCACTCGAATGAACAAACTAATCTCACCAACAAGCTCTTAATCTCTCCAAACAAAACCCTAAACAAATAGCTCAGAAAATACCTCTTTTCTGTGCTCCAAATATCCCCAATTTTTCTTCTCCACCAAATTCTCTCTTCCAATTGTTCCATATATATATAGAAATCCTAAAATCATAAACATACTAGGAATTCTAAACCAAAACCAAATCAAATTAGGAATCCTAATAACCTATTACCAAAATAGATTAGGAATCCTAATAATCTCATGTTACCAAAGTAGACTAGGAATCCTAATAACCTCATGTTACCAAAATAGATTAGGAATCCTAATAATCACTTGAATGAACAAACTAATCTCACCAACAAGCTCTTAATCTCTCCAAACAAAACCCTAAACAAATAGCTCAGAAAATACCTCTTTTCTGTGCTCCAAATATCCCCAATTTTTCTTCTCTACCAAATTCTCTCTTCCAATTGTTCCATATATATAGAAATCCTAAAATCATAAACATACTAGGAATTCTAAACCAAAACCAAATCAAATTAGGAATCCTAATAACCTATTACCAAAATAGATTAGGAATCCTAATAATCTCATGTTACCAAAGTAGACTAGGAATCCTAATAACCTCATATTACCAAAATAGATTAGGAATTCCCTATCCAACAATTCTCCACCTCGGCGAAGTTTCCCAAAACTGAGCCGACACCGACCAAACCAAATGTCTCACTTGTTGCGTCCAGTACGAAGTGAAACGATCCACAACAACGGACTCATGACAACGGACTCCATCCACACAAGTCGAGACCCAAACGGAAGTGCGAACACTCACCCAAATGTCGATATCTACTCACCAAATCGGCTGCATCAAAACTGACTGCCTACGTATCCTCTTGCCCAATGAATCAAGCCTTCACGTAGTTCACCCAAATGGCCTCCAAAGGCCTCAATCCACTAGAAGAGTTCGCAACTCTTCTCCAATATCACGATCAAGTCTGCGGCTGATAGCACCTCCAATGGCTCCAAACTGAACTAATCCAAACATCTCCACCTGAGATGAACCAATGGCCATATCCAGACTACATCCATCAGCTATACTCGAATCAATCAACCTATCATCTGCATCCAAATCAACACGATTCCCAATCTGTGTCATATCAGCTGGAATCCCAAATGATGCAGTATGATCTGGAGTTTCCACCCAACGTGAAGTAGCATCACTCTCCACCCGCTGCGATGTCCCAAAGATCTGATCACCACTCTCCACCTGCTGAGAGTCAAACATGACATGCCTGTTCAGAACAAAGTCAGAAGCCAATACCTGATAATCAAACACGCCTCTGAATCCCAAATGTGCTATCGGATCAAATCTCACATCCACGATGTGACCAAGTGCTGGGTAGCCAAACATCCGACGCAACCCAAAATCTGAAGCAGCTCCACCAGATCCCATATCTATACATGCAGCAGTTGGCAACCTGTACATGAGACGGCCCAAACATGTCATAGCCTGCACACCAATGCCAATGCTCGACATCAAACGCCGATCCTCCTCCAGAAAGGAACAGCTGCCCAAATCTGCCATCTCGCCTTGTCGCCTCAAAGTTTCCACACCAATGAAGTGTCTCAAACTGCCATGAGCTCGGCACAAATACAGTAGGTCCGTCTTGTACCTCATTCTACAACCAGAATGAAGTACCTTCACTTTACTCCCAATACACTTCTTCAACTGTTGTTGACTACTAGGACTTCAAAACCAACGGGATTTGGTTGCAACTACTAGGACTTCAAAACCAACGGGATTTGGTTGCAACCCACAAATGCCTAGTATAATCCCCAACATAGGAAACCAAAATACCAATTTACCTTCCAATGATGCCTCCTTGGAAGGCCCCTAAATGCCTGAATGAACACCAAATAGAAGACCCTTCAATCATCAAATAGAAGTGCCAAACTCCACCTCGGTCTCCTTGCTCATACCAACGTGCTCAAAAGGACTTCAATATGCAGGTCAAGGGCACTTCTCAATAATCCAATGCACCGTATCAATAAACAAATAACCCAGCCTCAAATCCTTCTATCTCGGCCAACTATCTCAAAGCACCAACAAATGAAGAATAGATCCAAACTGATAAAGGAGAGAATTTTACCTCCAAATGAAACCCTAACAAGAGTCTCCAAACGATCTCACCCCGCACGACGGCAACGAGATCCACAAATAGGAAAAATCTCACCTTTATCTCCAAACGAAGCCCTCGAAGAGCCTCCAAAGCGATCTACTCCAACAAACCAATGCGGAATAAACGAAGAATAGATCCAAACTAAAAAAGATAGAGTTTTTACCAAAAAGATCTTACATTTCTCACCAAACGAAGCCCTAGCCGAACTTCCAAATTGATCTACTCCTCCAACCAAGACAAAACCCTAGATCTGAAATCTGGAGCTCTGATACCAATTGTTGTGCGCGGCGCGGAAGCGGTCGAATCACACAATCCAAACAAGAGAGATCACAACCAAATAAACAAGCACAATCACCAATTAACACAAGAGATTTACGTGGTTCGACAAGTTGCCTACATCCACGGGGCAAGAAGGGGATGGGGTTTTCACTAATAGAGAAAGAGTACAAACTGAGATTACAAATCACTTGAAGGAACAAACTAATCTCACCAACAAGCTCTTAATCTCTCCAAACAAAACCCTAAACAAATAGCTCAGAAAATACCTCTTTTCTGTGATCCAAATATCCCCAATTTTTCTTCTCCACCAAATTCTCTCTTCCAATTGTTCCATATATATAGAAATCCTAAAATCATAAACATACTAGGAATTCTAAACCAAAACCAAATCAAATTAGGAATCCTAATAACCTATTACCAAAATAGATTAGGAATCCTAATAATCTCATGTTACCAAAGTAGACTAGGAATCCTAATAACCTCATGTTACCAAAATAGATTAGGAATTCTCTATCCAACAATTTCAACCTCCAAGTTACTATTTCTTACAAACATGACACTAATACAAACTTATATACAACCCGTTACCAACTAATTACGGAAAATGCAATTAAATAAAATTGTTAAAGTATTAGTAGTAGCAAATATTGCATAAAAGTAACGCAAAGCTTGCATAAAGGTAATGCAAAACTTGTTTTGGACTTGATGCTCAAATCACTTATATTCAAATAAATGCCAAATCACGTGCTGCATATTTTTTTTTTCCTTGGCATAATATTTCTTTCTTTTACTTGTCTTAATCCGCTTGATTCCTTCCGCTACAAGAATGTGGTCTCCAAACTCAAAATGCGAATCCTCTTGGGTTTTGTTTGTGCGCTCTCACATTTTGTGATGTAGGCAAGGTCACGAGTCAAATCATCTAAGTGCTTGGAGAGTACGTTGGGACCAAATGCTCTTCCTTGAAAATGAATATGATTTTCCTAATTTTAACTTTAAAATGTGCCCCTTCAGCCCTTCCCTAACAAACAAACAAACAATTAGATGGTTTGGGCTACCAAACATCTTTATGGTCTTCGTGTCACTTCACTCTGGCCTACAATCTTAGTTTTGATAACCTTTTTTTTGTTGGGGGAGGGGGTGGGGGGAGGGGGAGGTGGTTCGGTTCGGTCTATTGGATCAATCTATAGGTAATGGACTTTAAATAGATGATAGAAATTAAATTTTAACCCAAAAGATACATCTGTTAGGTATTAACCTAAATTCTTATTTTGAGCTCATCATTCTTTCTTATGCTATTCTATATGAAACAATAATCATATTATAATAACCTCAACAGAGTTTTGTATTTATTAAAGATTGTACAAACTTTTATAAAAGAAAAAAGGGAAAATTGTTTTTAGCCTCCAATTTCCTTACAAGTATTCCATCCCCTCACAAGACTTTTTCAACGCTTCTAAAACCCCCAAAAACAAACTCATAATTCCCTAAGTTCCCAAAACATAAAACCCAAGAGTTTAAAATATATGAAGACCATAATACAATCTCTCTCTCTCTCTCTCTCTCTCTCTCTCTCTCTCTCTCTCTCTCTCTCATGATGTTACTGTGATGATTTGAAATGGCCGTTCTGGCGGGGGGGGGGGCGGGATTCTAGCTCCCTCCAAAATTTCAACAATGCCGGCATCAGCGGTGAAACTTTCCCGACGTTCTTCATGAGGCGAAGAAAACTCTGATCATGAAGATGGTGATGAGGAGTTGCGTCGCCAACCCCCTTAAGTTTACATATTATTATAATTTTTTTTAAAATCGGTGACTTGTGATAAAAATAGAGTATGTAAATTTATATATTATTATTATTTTACCATAATAAGTTTATTGTTAAGCTTATGACTTGAGATTAAAATAGAGTTATGTGTTGATTTTGAAGGTTATCGGTTGGTTGTGAAGGATACGCGTTGGTTGTGAATGTGTTACTCGTTGGTTGTGAATGTTACACATTGATTGTGAAGATTACGGGTTGGTTGGGAAGGATACACGTTGGTTGGGAAGGTTACGGGTTGGTTGTTAAGATTACGGGTTAGTTGTGAAGGATAAACGTTGGTTGTGAATGTTACGGGTTGGTTGTGAAGGGTACGCGTTGGTTTTGAAGGTTACGGGTTGGTTGTTAAGGTTATGGGTTGGTTATTAAGGATAAACGTTGGTTGTGAAGGTTACACGTTGGTTGTGAAGGTAACCTTCACTGCTAGAAATCAAACTTTTACCGACGATACTTTAGCGACGAAAAATTTTGTCACTATAAGTAATGTTATAACGATAGAATTTTTCGTCGCTATTGTTCCGTCGGCAAAAAGGTTTTGCCGACGAAAATACACATATTAGCGACGAAAAATTTTCGTCGCCATTAATCTCCTGATAGAAATGTTCCGTTGGGAAATATCTGTCGCTAAAAGTGGTTTTAGCGACGGATATGTCCGTCGCTAAAAAATAAAACTGGGAAATTTTTTTAGGCGCGGGCGTGCCCAAAAAATTTGGGCAGCCCGCGCCCGAGAGAGGGATTTATCCCCAAATCCCTCTCTCATTTCCCCCTCTCTCCTCATTTCCCCCTAGCTCCCTCTCCTCATCCCCCCTCTTTCTCTTGTCGCCGGTTTCTCAACCGTCGCCGCCGCGTAGTGGACCACCGCCGCCACCTCCA
>NC_033798.1:94739444-94740581 GCF_001876935.1 Asparagus officinalis
ATTTGCCCCCCCCCCCTCTCTTCTCTCAAGGTACATCCCTCCCCTCCATCTAGGGTTTCAATTTATTTGTTGGGTTTTCAATTTATTTGTGTCGGTTATTTGTATCCCGATTGGTAAATAGTTTTTTTAATCTGAGGCGGTATATGAATGTGGAAAATAACCCTAACATGAATCTGTAATATCCTTTCATAGCCTTGATAAAATAACGAGGTTGTGAAATCTAGGTCTTTGTTGTAGTATTGATTTGCCTTTATTGGATGTTTCGGTAATTTTGAACTCGGCTTGTTGCTGTGAGACATAAATGAGTCTAAAGTCACAAGTTCTGTATTCATTGGTTTTTTCCTACAACATAATACTTCCAAATCAATTTTTTGTGTTTCAAAGCTTAAATTTCCTCGTGTATTAGTCTTTATTGATGGATATCGTCTTGTTATACCAATAGCAATAGTATGAAGGGTATTGAGTTAATGTTACTTAAATTTTGATATAATACAATTAATCTATATCTGTATTGGCGACACCTCAAAAGCTGGATGGACGTGTTTGTACGCTTAGGATTAGGAAGTTAGCGGTAGCTTCAAATGAGCTTAAGGCGAGGGGGAATCACTTAAGTGGTCTAAAATGTGTAGCGAAGAGCGTATTGGTGCACTATTAAGAGGATAGACAGGATGCTAGACAAAGAAGCATAGGAATATAGTTGTTGACGAAGAAGATAGGATCAGGGAGGAAAAATGTGAATGCTGATGTAATAAAGAGTGTGTTTTTGATAGAATTGAATGGTGAAAAGGATTCATGAAACTCACCATAAATTTCTTGACATGAACTCTTTCATGGTGTTTTTGTTATATGTATGTATGTATGCATGTAGACACGTACATATATGAATTCGAATGCACATCAATAAGACGATGAAGATTATAACAAGCATCAAAACTTTTCTTTCTAAGCCCATCAATATTCAAAATATTAATGTGGTAAACAACTCCAATATAATTATGAACTTAAAAAAATCAAATTTTGAAACATCCCTAGCCTCACTGAGAATCTTGCCTTCGCTAATGAACGGCGAGAGATTGCTAAAGGGGACGCGAGCATTAAATCCTAATCGACTCCCCACTCCATGATGATTGATCTCAT
>NC_033798.1:94740591-94744962 GCF_001876935.1 Asparagus officinalis
TCCCCCCCCCCCCCCTCCAAGCCTGATTATGAGTTAATTAATTTTATTAACCAAATTAAGATTGGATTAGTCATATCCACAAGTAATGGTCAGAGTAACATTCTAGCTTTCGAAAAAACAAGTATAAAATTGGATTATGATATTTCATACATCTCTTATTTAGGATTTGAATGCCATTATGATGTATACTGAAATATAATTAGATGAAATGAAGGACATGGAAAAAGTCATAACATAGAAATTGAATTTTAAAAGTAGAATCATTTGACATGTTTAAAAATATAATGTTTTCAAACAATGTCACAAAAATTCCTAAATTTTTTCCGTATTTCTACCAAAGTAAGAAAATAAAGCTTTCAATTTCCTAAAATTTTTTCGTATACTGAGAATTTTTTTCATATTTCTACAAAAATTCCTAGATGCGGAAAGTTCCTAACAAATCATTCGTGAGCATACCACATGATTGAAGGCATCTAGACACCTGATACAAGGATAAGATAGAAGCTTTCTTAGCCTACTCTGACACAAACCCTCTACGGTTACTGAGCGGAGCGATTTCCTGTCCTTATAAGAATTGTAGGAACAGTAAAATACTCGCTAGGAGTGACGTAAGTTTCTATCTATCGTCAATCAATAAATTTGATAGGTCTTATGTATTTTGGAGTCATCACGGTGAAGGCGTCCCGGTGATGCAATCAGAGGAAGAGTTCACTGAAGTCGGCAATCCGGTAGTTGACACAACTGATATGTTGGAAGATATTCTTGTTGCGTCATCAATGAGTGATGTCAACACTATTGATATGTTTCAAGATGTAGGTCGATTGATGAGACTTGTTGAAGAAAACAAGTCACCGTTATACGAGGGGTGTAAGGAGTTCACAAGGCTTTCTTTTATGCTGAGGCTTCTTCATATCCAAACACTCAGTGGGATGGCTGTTACACATTTCGAGATGTTATTAGATTTATTGAGGAAAGTCATTCTAGGCAGCGAGAAAAGCATCCCTACAACCTATTACGAAGCCCATAAGATTGTTGATACGATGGGGCTTGATTACAAGAAGATAGATGCATGTCCTAACGACTGCATTATGTACAATAAGGGTAATAAAGCTCTGGAGGAATGTCCGACATGTCATGTATCATGCTGGTGTGAGCAGAAAAAGATAAGCACATCCGAAGACGGTGCATCCAATAATCAGAGCATAATCCCTACGAAGGTTCTCCGATATTTTCCAATTATTCCTAGGTTGCAGAGGTTTTATATGTCTGTCGAGCTGGCTGAGAATATGCGATGGCACTCGACCAACTGCAAAAACGACGGGAAACTGAGACATCCTGCTGACGGTGAGGCATGGAAGCACATCGATTGAATATACCCTGACTTTGGTAAGGAGTCTCAGAATATTAGGCTGAGGCTTGCTAGCAACGGATTTAATCCGTTTGGATTAATGAGCTCTGCTTGGTCTACCTGGCCAGTATTGCTGACACCATACAACCTGTCACCGTCGATGTGCATGAAGCAGCCGTACATGATACTATCACTCTTGATCCTAGGAAGATATATATGTGAGCCAAAGCGTAAAGGTAAAAAACCAGTTCGCAACAGAGTCGATAAAACTATAAAATCAGTCCTTTCGTCGGCGCGCACACAGTCGTAGGCTATCCGTACACGGTCACAGAGTAGAGCCTTAATATCATCATAATAATATAATACTAGGTTATGAATTAAAAAGAACATTCATGTATTATAGTATTACCTTTATATTATCTGTTTGACTGGTTATCATGTATCACTGTGTGTCATGTATATAGTATTGCCTTTATATTATCTGTTTGACTGGTTATCATGTATCACTGTGTGCCATGTATTATAGTATTGCCTTTATTAATTATTCACATTATATGCTTTTGTTGGATATTCATTATGTTTTTAAAGTATAGATGACAAAAAGACTACGTAAGAAAGCGCTTGAGAGGCTTTTTGGTAGACATTCTGCAGGAGACGCACATGTCTCTACGTCAGGTATTTTTATTTATTTGTTATATTTGTACATTTCTATAAACTATTAATGTGAGTCTAACATTATTTTTTAACATTTCCTACACAGGACACAGAGATGCTACACATGACTCGTCGCCACAGGACATAGGACGCGGAGATGCTCCACATAACGCAGAGACACTGGTTGATCCTACACAGCATGTTGAGATACCATCGCCACCGTTGCCGTATGCAGATGTATTGGAGGAGCAGAGATTTGAGCCATATAGCGTAGCTGTACAAGCTGCGGCACTATCGTCAGATTCTATTACGGATCAACGAGTCCACGGTTCGGCCAAGGTGAAGGGGGATTGGGATTCTTATCACACTTTACAACCTATCGCGCAGCATAGGTATGACCAAGCAAGGCGTAGATGTGTTGAACTGAAAAGTATGAATAGATTTTTATAGTTTATCGGTTATTATTTTAATTTTTGTTATCAATATGGATAGATTTATATTTCACCCGATTCATTGTTTCGCAGGTACCGGACGACCTCCTAGGCGCGGCCGCAATGCTACCAGGAATCAAGCCTTATCCCTGATATTCATCGGATGGCCGTAATCTGATGGGAAAACGGAATGCCTGTGGGGCCTTTGCTAATGCTTTCAACAATTTCCTCACCGTTTTAGCCAGGAGATAAGATTTCTTCAACATTTTTTAACGTGGAAGTCACAGCGGATTGATGCGCTGGTGGCTTATTAGATATATATATGTGTTAGTCATTTATTTAATTTTCATCATTATTAGTTATTAGTTTATTATTATGATTAATACACTGATTTGTTTCTATTTTTTCTTTATATGCTGAAGCGATTTTTCTTTCTTGACGATAATATTTGTGTCTGGACTTACTGCTTCATGCAAATCAATCTATCATTCAAGAGATGGCGGTTTGAGATGAAGAAAAAACATTTTGTTCAAATAACAAAAGATTGGGAGCTATTCTGGTATCTTGACGAGCGTGTGGATGAGTAGATTTTTTTGCACTTTGCGATTACTGGGACACGGCTGAAATTCAAGTATTATTGAAGTATATATTTTTAATTTATTGTTTGAATTTCTATATTGTTTTGATTTGGTATATATTTTTAATTTATTGTTTGAATTTCTATATTGTTTTGATTTGACATTGTTTTGTAGGCTCAAGCTGAAATAGCAAGGTTTGAATTTCTATATTGTTTTGATTTGACATTGTTTTGTAGGCTCAAGCTGAAATAGCAAGGAGGAACCACAACGCGCCCCACAGTTATGAGCATCACGGGGGCTCCAGGTCCTTCAGCCATCATCATCATCATCATTTGGAGCTTGAGGTATATAATATATTAGCTTTTAAGTTATCGATTTGAGTATAATTTATGTGTTATGGGTTAATGATATATATGAATAAAATAGGGAAGGGGAGATCTAGAATATTTTGCAGATCGTATTCTGACTTCCTGGAGCCCGAATTACGCCGATGAAGAGAAGAAAGCAAAGAACCAGGATTTGGATGTAAGTAGCAGTTCATTTGTATATTTAATTTCATAACAATGCACCATTAATAAGTTGACTTGCCCGGGTCGTTTTGATTTATCGCATGAGAAATTACATGCCAAATTACAGGAGCAAATGTCTCAGTCTCAGGTCGGTTCTAGCACTCCGGCCCGACTAAGTAGAGAGGAGGAGGACTCCATCATCGGACGGTCATTAGACCGAGTAGGAAGAATAGATACTAGTGGAGAGGAGCCGAACAAAGGCCGCACGAGTCTAGTAGCACCTACGAGTCTGCATCACCACCAACAACACCAGGAAGCAGTTCATATCAAGACTCGACGGAGCAGCGGTTGAAAGCGATTGAAGATTGACAGTCGTATCAAACAACATATTAGTGGATTGCGGAGGAAGAACGGAGGCGTCGGGAGTAGAGAGAATTAGAGTTCACACAGTTCATGTCAACTCTGTCTCAGGAGGCTCAGGAGGCATATAGGATATGATTTATGGCGGATCAAGTAATATGTATACTTTACTTTTTTAAATTAAATGAATTAAATATATAATTCTTACTTATTTATAAATATGCCATATGACTAAATGATATCACACACACCGATACACACTGTTACACACAAACCCTAACTCTAACCCTAACACAAAGCCCAAAATATATACGTATAATGTTTTTATGTGATGGTGGTGTTGATGGTGCGTGCATGCGAGTGATGGTGATATTGGTTGGTGAGTAGGTTAGTTGGTTATGGTTGTGTTGTTGTGGTGCGTGCATGCGTAGGGTTGGTTATGTGATCGGTTAGTGGGTGGTTTGGTCGTGGTGGGGAAGGGGAAGGAGGGG
>NC_033798.1:94745751-94771919 GCF_001876935.1 Asparagus officinalis
TCTGCTTGTACAGATTAGTTGTGTGTACGCGTGCGTGCGTGCGTATACGCGTGCATGCGTGTACACGTGTGTGCGTACGTGCGTATACGCGTGCGTGCGTGCGTATACGCGTGCGTGCATGCGTATACGCGTGCGTGTGTGTATGGTGAGAAAATTGTGAGTTGGATTAGGGTGTGTGTGTGCGTTGTTGCAAAAATTGTGCATGCGTGCGTATAATACATAAGAATATGCCATGATACTCTCTCCGAAACATATAATACATAAGAATATGACATGATAATCTCTCTTATTGCTATACTTGCATGTCATGCCATGTTATTAACGTTTGATTTATATTTGCAGACCGGGACTTCTAGACAATGTGGAGTTTGTGAAGAGGATGATGATGATGATGATCAAGATGACTGATTTGTTTTTTTACCTTTGAAAACAATGAGTGTGTATTGTATAAACAATATTTATCATGGTGTGTGTTGTATAAACAATGTTTATTATGTTGAGATTTTTTTATTAAAATATATGTGTTATATATGCGTGGGAATGAATATTATACTACTGATTGAACATGGTTTTAAATTCATTATATTATTGTACAGGTATTTTCAAATGGATTAGTCGTCGCTATATACCCTTTTAGCGACGAAAAATTAGTCGCTAATGATTTTTCTTTTTTTTAAATTATTATGGCGACGGATAATTTCTGTCGGCATTACGCTTAGCGACGGAAAATCTGTGGTTAATATTTTTTTTCTTTTTTTAAAGATAGAGTGACGGATTTTCCATCGCTAATTTTTCGTTGCTGAATTTTAGCGACGGAAAATCCGTCGCTAAAAGTAGTTTTGGCTACCCTTAATGTACGGACGGTATTATAGCAACGAAAATAGCGACAAAATTTTATTTTTTCCGTCGCTAATAGTTTTAGCAACAGATTTTTAACTTTTAGCGACATATTTGTCCGTCGCCAAAAGTCATGTTTCTAGTAGTGCTTATTATTAAGCTTATGAGTTTGTGGTGAAGGAAGGATACGTATTAGTTTTGAAAGTTACAAGTTGGTTGTGAAGGTGTTACATGTTAGTTGTGAAGATTACGCATTGGTTATGAAGGTTACGAGTTCGTTGTGAATGATACGGGTTAGTTGTGAATGTTACGGGTTAGTTGTGAAGGATACACGTTAGTTGGGAAGGTTACGAGTTGGTTGTGAAGGATAAGCGTTGGTTGTGAATGTTACAGGTTGGTTGTGAAGGATACGCATTGGTTGTGAAGGTTACGGGTTGGTTATTAAGGATAATCGCTGGTTGTGAAGGTTACGCGTTGGTTGTGAAGGTAACATTCACAATCAACTCCTTACCGAGATTCACAATCAACCCGTAACCTTAACAATCAACATGTAACCTTCACAATCAACGTGTAAACTTCACAATCAACCCGTAACTTTCACAACCAACCCGTAACATTCACAACCAACGCGTAACCTTCACAACCAACCCGTAACATCTTCACAATCAACCCGTAACATTCACAACCAACCCGTAACCTTCAAAAACAACACGTAACATTCACAACCAACACGTAATATTCACAAACAACCCATAAAATCTTCAGAACCAAGGCGTATCATTCACAACCAACTTGTAACCTTAAAAAAACAACACGCAACCTTCCTTCACCATAAACTCATAAGCTTAAAAATAAAGTTATTACAGTGAAATAACAACAATATATAAATTTACATACTCTACTTTAATCTCAAGTCATCAATTTCAAAAAAAATTATAAAAATATATAAACTTAAGGGGGTTGGCGACGCAACTCGTCATCACCGTCCTCATCATCGTAGTTTTCTTTGCCTCATGAACGAACGTCGGAAAAGTTTCACCCTCGATGTTGACGCCGTTGAAAAAATTTGGTGGGAACTAGAATTTTTTCCTCCCAAAACTCATTTCAAATCATCACAGTAACATCATGAAAAAAAGAGAGAGAAAGAAAGAATATTATGGTCTTCACATGTTTTAAACTCTTAGGTTTTGTGTTTTGAGGGTCAGAGAATTATGAGTTTGCTTTTGGGGGTTTTGGGAGCGTTGAAAAAGTTTTGGGAGGGGGTGGAATAGTTGTAAGGAAATTGGAAACACTCATGAAGGTTTTTGTGAACCAGCCTTCAACGGAAAGGCAAGGTGAACCTATTTGGCACATAGGGGCTTACCTCTTCCTCCCTTATGAAATGCTTTGATAAGCTATCTGCAATAAGCAAATGGACACAATAATTGCCAAACGAAAATGAATTGAGAAGGTAGTCAACATGAACAAGGGGAAACCTTACAAAAGAAATTGTCAAAATCCCTTTATAGAGCTCTCTACTGTTGTCGTTCATGAGGTAATGCGAAAAAATTAATGAAATTACCATTTTCATATCCTACCGTCTCTTTTATAACTTATAAGCGAAGCCAAGCTGCTTTGGCTTTTGGTCCATCGCCCTCTTTCCTGCCCCCAGCAGAAATTAAGGATCACGGACAGAAATGAGTGAAACGTGCAGCTATCAAAAAGGCTGAGTAATAATCCTTTATTGCCTCAAACGATAGTTTCGTTTTTACCCGTTATAATCATTACCCAAAAAAAGAAAAGCTAATATTACAGTTTCAATATCTGAAAGCGTTGTCTACTTTTCACTTATATACCTCACAGTTATACTCCATCACACTTTTATACCCTAGAGTTTAAAATAGCACTCTAGGATCTCACTTAGACAGCCTTTAGAATATTTCTAAAAAAATTTCATGCTTGCCTCGTGATAGTTAAAGGATTTTTTTTCCCGAAAACAAAGGACAGAACGGGGTTATATATTTTAATAATGATGTCATCATCATTTAACGAAAACACATTAACTAAATTTAAATAGGCAAAACTTTCTTATTTTCATTTAACTAGTTGAGATGAATGTGCAATGCACTTAGTTGAATATCATGATTATTTAAATTGATAAAAATAGAGTAAAAATAAAAAAATAAAATATAGTTTGTTGTGGGATTGATCATCAACTCAATAATCTCTCTCTCAAATAAAATATTGTCATTGTTTCCTTCAACCCAAACTGTGGTCATGTGATCTACTATTTGTGAGTTATAAACATATTAATCTAGGACAACATCTCTATTTATTAGTATCTTGAAGTCTTCAAAAGATGGGTGATCATTCAATTCGTAAATGAATTTTACATATGAATTTACTTGTAATATGTCCATTAAACTTTTTGTTGTGGTTTGACTAATATTCACGTTAACTTTTAGTTAATGTTTCACTCATATTTATATTATCTAATATTCTCATTCAATTTTATAGCTCATTCTCTGTATTATAAAAGCAAAACTGAAAGTATGAAGAATTATTTTCTTGCGAAATTAAAATAGGGAGATTATGATATATTTCACCCTATGCTCTAAATATAAATTTATTTTTCTTTGATGCAAGGTCCCTATCAAATCTTACCCAAATGATGTGAATAAAAAAATACTATTATAACGCACTTGCCTAGGACAATTGTATTAATTGTATATAGAATACATAATTTATCTGGAATATCCATATCTCATAAGCGGATTTTGTTGTTGTGAGAGCAACATGTTAGAGGCTCGTATTTAAACTTTTTGGTTCTATAGAAGACACAAAAATTTGGAGTGCATAGCTTATATATCGTAAAGAACATATCGGTTCGTGAATAATTTTTTCCTAATAATGATATTGTTACAGTAATATTACTATTCAATATTTTTATTATATAAGATTACTAGTGTGTACCCCGTGCCAAGCACGGCCCTCGCCTCTTTTCTATAATTCATTAATGTTGCTTGATCTCAATTTTATTTTTATACAAACTTATTCCTATAGCTAGCAACTATGAAGAACTTCAAATGAGTTGCATTTGGAAAATAGATGCCTAATAATATTGTATGGTGCAAATATAAGAATACTACTCCAACAACTCACACATAATGGCCTAATAAAACAATATAGCAACAAAACTCTACATTCAATATAACATATATTCATGAGTCAGTCACTTGAGTGACAACCAATCATGAATTTTTACAAAGGAGTTATCTCTTGATGCATATTTTAGTCCATCATACAAAATAATGCAAATATCCTCTTAACTATATCGTGTCTCAAAGGCAAACATTATAATATCGTATATGTATCATTAGGGGGAAAAAAGAAACAAAGCCAGTAAAAAGAAGAGAAATAAGAGCAAAACATGAAATAGAACAATTGCAGGCTTAAATGGGGTCTTAGATTATTTAGGAGTGGAAATTTCCTACTCCGAGATCTTCTTAACGACCTTCTCCATCACCTGAAAACCATAGAAGTTCCTTATCACTGATTCTAAGAGAAAATTTATAAAATATGAAACTGACCTGTCCAAAAAAATATTATCAAATATTAAAATTCACTACCATAAATCATCAACTAAGTTAGAGGCTCGTATTTAACCTTTTTGGTTCTATAGAAGACACAAAAATTTGGAGTGCATAGCTTATATATCGTAAAGAACATATCGGTTCGTGAATAATTTTTTCCTAATAATGATATTATTACAGCAATATTACTATTCAATATTTTTATTATATAAGATTATATGACCATTTTTAATAAATTATAAATTATATATATATGAAAACATCGATGTTTATAGCCAGTAGTTGGGCTCTACAAAATAGGTTAATTTTACATTGTAGTTTGCTATTTGTAGTATTATTGACAATGATATTACCTTTCCTCTTTATCTTATTATTCATACTTTTCTGATGTAAGTTCTCTTTTGCTAATCATTCAATTGACTATATTTAATTTTTATAATATCAGAGGTTAGAATATTCTCTTCTATTTAAAAAGTGTTGATATGGTTTTCTTAAACAAATATATACACATAGTAGCAATAGTATATATACTTCAGTACAACTCAAACATTGGCTTGAAGCCATTTAGAGTGAGGTCCTTTCTATGCTAGAATGGTGATATAGTGATTACATAGTCTAAAAATCAAAAAAAAATCTACAAAGGAAAAATAATTTAATATGTCAAATTAAGAATTAATTTATAAAATATACATGGACAGTACAGATAGCTATATAAAGTAAGGTGTATATCTTCATAAAAATTTCATAGTGAGTGACCAATTACAACCATCCTAATTTAAGCATAAATAATTATTATTTTAGTTACTAATTTGATACGCGTAACTATAGAATAAATCTTCAGCAAAAAATAAAAATTGAGATTATATTATGTTGTAGGTAAATAAATAAACGTTATTATAGATCCTCTTGTAGGCGTCAAAAAATGCTGATAGGTATCCAAATACAGCTCAAGAGGAAATCATCCAAAAAGGCAGAAGAACACAAGTTTGGGCTGTCTCACATGCGAGACAGTCTTTATTGTCTCGCCAGGCGAGACAGCATTCTCTGTCTCGCCAGGCGGAGACAGTTGTTACTGTCTCGCAGGCGAGACAGCATTCTCTGTCTCGCCATGCGAGACAACATTCTCTATCTCGCCATGCAAGACAGCATTCTCTGTCTCGCCCACGAGACAGCTTTCAAAGAAGTCAGAAACCATTTTGTAACCGTCGACACGTGGCCACCAACTGTTCAAGAACGTGAGAAACGTCGTGGGCGAGAATCACGTTGATAACTGCCAAAATAACGGAGTTTAAAACATGGGAAGACAGTTAAAACAAAAACTGCCTGCGGTTACTGTTTCCGAGACAGTGTTTACTGTCTCGCGGGCCGAGACAGCAAACACTGTCTCGCCCGCCGAGACAGCAAACACTGTCTCGGCAGCCGAGACAGCAAATGCTGTCTCGCGATTTTGTTTTCTGCCAACTGTTCCTAGGGGCTATAAATACCCCCGAAGGCTATTTTTGAGAGGGCGGATCAGAGAGTATTCACAGGCTGATTTCAGAGCAGAGAGGGCAGAGTACTCGAGCTTCGGCAACTCCTTGATATTCAGGCTTTGACTTGATTTCAAGAAGAACGACTATCTTACTTCGATAAGATATCGTTTCAAATTCCTACTTCGATAAACGAAGTCAGGATCATAAACCCCTCACGATTCAATCAGAATCTGTGATTTGGTGGTCCACGAGTCAAAGCGCTCCCGGCACAGGCAAAGATCCCACGCAAGCAGTGATCCAAACAACGATCCTGCGTTTGTTTCTAAGAAGTTGTAATTTTCATTTTGTTGTGTAAAAGAGGTCTTATAAAAAGACTATTTCTTTTGAATTTATTGTAATCGACCAAAGATATAATGAATTCCATGACAAAGTCAACTTTTGACGAAAACACCTCTTTATATTAAATTTAAAAGTAATAATTTAAATTATTAAGCACCAAATATTAGCTCATGTGAGAAAGTAAAGTAATCTATGGTCTATATATGTATATAATCAATCAATCAGATGTATTAAAATTATGATGATCACAGTTAAAATTATATGGTGGATTCACATCAAATATAATTTGTAAAAAATAGTACAAAGTAAAAATCTTTTTAACCACTACATAGATTGTCTGAATTTTTTTGCATATATTAACTATACTGCCTAGGAATAGTTATGTACACACTTAACTATGGTCTAATAATCTTAAGAATGACTTATTCTTTAATATCATCATTAATTAATGTATATGTGCATTACACTGAAAAACACAATGAAAATTTAGAAAACTACAAAATAAACACCCTCAAAAGTTTTAAAAAGTGTAAAAAAACATCCTAAAATTTATAATTTACAAATACACAAAATTATTAAATATTACATTGAAATCAAGGAATTATAAAAAAATCATTGAAAAAAATTCAAACTTTGGAGGGGTAATTTGCAATGTACTAAACTTTAAGGGTATTTTTTTGTAAATTTAAAATTTAATAGATTTTTAATTAGTTATATTCTTTTCAAAAAAGTTATGGGTAATATTTACCATGAAAAGTTTTTCCTAAACCTATACTTTTAAAAGGTGTATGATAATTTTTGCAAAATTTTAATTTTTTTCGGGTTGTTAGTAATTTTATATTTTCATTTTAGTATCTATAGGTTAGAAATTCTCATGATGTTTTTTATAAATTATGAATTTTAAGGTATTTTTGCAATTTTTTAAACTTATAGGTCGTTTCTATATATTGTAAATTGTTTATAGACTATTTATAATTCATATACTTTCAATTTACTAATGAATTTAAAAATTTTAGGGTGTTTTTGTAAATTTTTAATTTTAATATTTTTTGTAGGTTTTGAAACTTTAAGGGCGTTTTCTATAAATTATAAATTATGTAGGGGATATTTATAATTTCTATATTTTTAATGTTCTATTAGGTTAGAAATTATCAGGAATTTTATAAATTTTATAAATTTTATAATTTTGAGGGTTTTATTTTACAATTTGTAAAAAAATCAGATTGTGTATTATAATTTCCATAAATTTTTGGGGGCTGTTTGTGTTATTTGTAGGTTTTTAGTATGTTTAGAGGTTTAAAATTTTCTAGGTGTTTATTATAAATTTTGTATTTTTAAGGGTGTTTTTATAATTTTTAAAACTTACAAGATATTTTCTACAAAGTAAAAAAACTTTTAGTTTCTAGTTAGCATATGTTTTTCAGATTTCTCACTGAATTGAGATAAGTACAATTTATAATTTTCAAGATGCTTTAACAAAATTTTGAATTTATAAGGGCGTTTTTACAATTTAAAAAACTTGAAGAATATTTTTTACAAAGTCCAAAATTTTTTAGGTGTTGGCTAGCATATGTTTTTTAGATTTCTCTACGAATTGAAATAAGTAAATAATTTGAATTATATAAAACATATTTATTTTATCCAATAACATGTTAAGTCTCATTATGAATAGAATAAATCATTTGGTTACCAATTCAAAAGAAGATAGGATAATTAGAATAGATTAGAATAATAATGTAATATTAAAAAAAACTAAGAGTAATATTAACCATAGAAAGATTTCCTCGAACTCGTACTTTTAAAGGGAGTATGATGTGCTTTTGATTCGACAACATAGAAAGGTTTGGGATAAATAAGCGCAACAGATTACAACTCCGTCGTTAATATAAAAGTTCGATGGGTGGAACCGTGGAAGACAGCCTAGGTTGCGTAAGTGCAACTTAGACGGAACTTCGACGAATTTAATGCGTTAATTTTAAAGGAATAGATTTTTACAGCGTGGACAATTTGGCATGATCTTAAATTTGCGTGGATATAGGGATAGTTACTACTACAAATGATTGTAGATTCTCAGCCAACGAGTTGTTGCCTACGGAGAAAAACTGTAAGCGTCAAATTATGTTATTTGTAAAAGGCAAAGAGTGAAATAATAATAAATAGACGCTCGAAAAATACCGTCACCGTCAAGCAGCCAGGACACGGTCTAGCATGGGAAACAATCGACTCATATGATCTCTGGCGCTTTTCTCGTCATCAATTAGGGGTTGTTAGGATGTTTTTGGTAATTAAGAGTAGTCACGACAACATTTGGAATTGGATCGTCTATCTGCGCCTGGAAAAATGCCTTAATGACCAAAAATATGGGACCAATAAAGAAGACATGTAAGGTGTCCCCTCTCTATTGTATAATGAGTTAGACATGCCAGCTCATTATGCAATAGAAGGGGAACATCTCACATGTCCCGTCCAATGGTCCCATATTTTAGGTCCCTGTAACGGAGCTCCTCCGCTTGACAAGCACATGTTTTCCATCTCAATTCCTTTCTCTTTGTTAGGGAGATGGTTTTGAGTGCCACCTCAGCAAAATGTGCTTGTTTTTTATGAACCTAACGAGGTAAAGAAGGTAAAGTTGACATTTGACATTGCAAAAGCTCTGCTCTGCCCTATCTCATCTCATATACGTTGAAACCAAATAACCCCTTAACTGCACGGCCTATCGTGTCACGTTTTAAAGTAAACGCTTTTATACAAGTATTTTACAATCATATAAGAACGTTATATTGTTTTACTAAAAATAAAATTTTCAATAATCAAAATTATATTCCGACTCCAAATTTTTTTTTTCACAATCTAGTGTTTTCTTACATTGCGCTTTTCATTTCTATTTATCAATGTATCTATTAGAATATACAACTATAATCATTGATACTTACCATAACTTTGGAGTTTGGTGAAATGGTTAGGGTGGCTCAATTTACGATGCTATTAAAGCAAAACATGGTCGAACATTGCTGACCACGATTTTAATGTAGATTTTTAAAAATTATTACCCCTGCGAGGGTTCAACATTTTAGCCTATAGAAAAGGGTGCCCAACCCGTAAGGGCATGTTAAAATATAAAACTATAATATTCGATTCTCGTCATAACCGTTATACCCGACATCATATAAGAATAAATACATGGTCAATGAGTTATGTTTTTATATTTAGCTTCTCAGATTCTTATACATTTGTGAAAGAACAACCAATTAAATGTTATTTTTGGATAGCTATATTGAGCTAACATCGTCTGGACTAGGGTTGTCCATTCGGGCCAGCCCGGGCCGGGCAAAACCGGAGCCCGGGCCCAGGCGGGTCGGGCCCAGGGCCGGCCCGGTTTTTTTATTATTTAACATTTTTTATTTTTTTTTTAATTTTGAATAATACAATTCCAAAAATACACACATTTTTGATAAAATTTTTTTATATTATTAATCAATTGTAATTATGTAATTTATAAATATAAAAAATTATAGAAATTAAAATAATTGTAAAATTTGTAGAAACAAACAAAATTAAAAATAATTATAGAATTTAAAGGCCAAATCAAAGACCTCTAAATATATATGTTGTGGCTAGGATATTGAACATAATCTACTTCTCAACTCCTATTTTTACACTAGATAAGTAGCACAAAATATTCATGGTCAATTCAATATATATATATATATATATTAGTATATTATTATATCATATATATAGAGCAACACACACACCTTACAGTTATGTATACAAAAAAATTGTAAATACTCTATAGTAGATTACATAAACAATTGTATTATACTAAACGATAATATATATATATTATATTATATTATATATATATAATATATATATATATATATTATAGATATATACTATGTTATAATAATATATATATATATTATATATAGAGAGCAAGCTTGCCTACAACTTAGTTGATGTGCACTCAAGTTGTAGGCCACATTATTTAGATGATCAAAACCCTTTAATATAATACTGAGATCCTAGGCATATGAGTGGTTAAAACTTTAATGTGATCACATATTCCCTATCCACGTTAGTTGACCAAGTTTTAGCACACACACACACACACACACACCACACACACACACATATATATATATATTATTATATATATATATATATTATATATATAATATATATTATATATGAGAAAGAATGGGTATACTTGTACCAGGATCATGGTAGTGATGTGGACACATCTTGTCCATACATCACACCTTGAAGATGGGTCTCAGTCACAACTCAAGGTTGTGATGTAGTGGACAGAATGTGTCATCACAGTCACTACCAAGTGATCCGTTGCCCAGTATACCCATATTCAAGCTCTTATATATATATATAACTTATTATATATATATATATTATATATATATATATATATATATTATATATATAATATATATATATTATTATTAGCACCCACCATATCAGATATTATATTGATATAATAGTTACATGTATTTATAATTATTATAATATTAGAGGCATATTATACATATATATTTATATAAGAGAGTTATATTATATTATTATATATATATGTATATTAATATATATATTATATATATTATATATTAATTATTAATATATTTATTATTATATATAATATATATATTATAGCGCATATGGGTATGCTGGCTACAGCTCACAAAAGTTGATGCTTGGTAGTGATTGTCACATCCACTCCACTCATTCAAAATATGGGACCACTTCACAAATGGGTAGTGAGTGTGATGAGGATGTGAACAGTCGCACTTACAAGCACAAATTTTTGTGCTTGTCAAGCATACCCATTTTTCTCTATATATATGTATATTACTTATATATTAATATATATATATAATATATCATATATATATATATATATATGAAAGTAAAATAAAATAAAATAAAATAAATTCTATTCCGGGCTGGGCGCCGATGACCGGACCCGGGTCTGGCCCGGGTTTCCTATCAAGCCCGGGCCGGTGAGCTTTTTGGACAGCCCTAGTATGGACTAATTCAAAAGTGGTAGATAATTATAAAGATAGAAATTTGATAACACAGTTTAGAAATAACAGCCTTCTCTCTCTACGACTCTTCATTCCGAAATCAAATGCAAAGGCATTAATTCCGCATCAGAAAAAAATAAATCCGACAATATCATTTTGTTGCTTTCAGTTTTTACCGCATCGAAGCACACCACCATGGTCAATTATTAGTTTTTAATCACGTGTAGAAAAAAATGCTTATCCAACACAGCAGACGATAACCGTTAGTCTCAGGCGCCNCAAACAGCGCCCAGATCACGAAGTCATTAAGTCCTCACCGCGCGATCACAGCCGTCCAACTCACAGTCCCCCGATGTCATGTCGGCATCTCGACCACAGCGAGGATCAGAGTCATGCCACGTGCCGGTCGCCCCATCGCCGTGGGTCCCAATGAACTGGCGCTCATTAATTGGATGGATCCTGATTAGAACAAGCGTAAGGATCCGATAATGGCGTTGCGGTAATTTCGGGGACTCACATCGCTTCGTATGTATGTACGCCTCACACCGACGCCTCGGCCTCTTCCGGTTGACTATAACGTTGGGGGATTTTAGGGCTCCTTTTCTTCCATTTTTTTTTTATTTTGGTCGAATTTCTCCTACTGAGATATTTATTTATTTATTTTCGCTTCAGATCCCCTAATTTCCATCGCAGATCTCGATTTTGAGAAAATAAAAGCCGAGCCCTGCACATTTTCCCCCAGATTAATCTGCGCCCATTTTTTTTTGTTGTGAATTGTAGGCTATTGTGTTTGTTTATGTGAGGAAAAGCTGTTGATTTTAGGGTTCATTTGTTTGATTAAGGTTTGAACCTGCAAATAAAGGGAGGATTGTTCGTTTCCTCATTGGGTTTTGAGGTCGAATCGTTTGATTTTTTCTGTTGGCTGGCTGCTAAAAGATTTCAAATTCTTTGTGGATATCGAGCTTTGCCTTGCGGCTGCATTGATCTTAATCGAAGGCATTTCCCTCTATTTTGCCGTAAACTTGGGGTAAAAATAGAGAACTAGGGTTTTCTATGAATGGGGGTTTGGGGTTTGGAAGATGTGCAGAATAGAGAGAGAGGATTGCTTGGATCCAGAATACTGTGACGAGAATCATTATCAGCACCAAAATCATCACCATCATCATCATATGGGCCTGAACAGCGATCTGAGGGCTTCAGAGAAGGGGAAGGGATCGATGGTATCGAGATCGAGGATGAAGCTTTGGATGATTAGGGGGACGACCACGATTCTGTTGTGGACTTGTGTTATGCAGTTGACGGCAATGGGGGAGCTCTGGGGGCCGAGAGTACTGAAAGGGTGGCCTTCTTGCTTCACCCCCTCGGATTCTCCGCTGCCCTTGAAACCCCCCTCCTCTCGGCCCGTGAAAACATCCTCGTCGGCGCCCGCGAAGGCCTCGTCGGCGTTGCCTCTCCCCGTAAATCCCTCTTTATCCTCGTCGTCTTCGGTCTCTTCGGTCGTGGAGAGGATTCCTCTTCCGCCCAAAAGTGAGTTTCTCTTCCTCCTCTTGTTACCGATGGGTGGTGTTTTGTTGGACGCTATGGTATGCAGTTGATAATTCTGGAGATCTAGGTTCAACTGTTACAGGGAATTCGGTTTGGGAATTTGAGATATCTGATATGCAAAATTTTATCATTTGTGGTTATAGGGTGTTTTGTGCATCGACTTACATGGGTGCCTAGTTTTATTGAGTCGGCTCATTTATTAATGTTGGGGAAGAACTTCATCAGAATTATATTCTTCTCTTCTGTTCTGTTTAGCGTTTGTGAATTGGGTTTTAATCAATCACTATGAATTTCAGTTCCTAATGTAAACTTGAAATTCCCCTATTTTCTACATAGAGTGCATTGTTTATCTCATTTGTTGCATCAATCCTTTTCTATAGGTACACTTTTTTGTCTTGTCTTTCACATTTTGCGAATTTTCCTATCTGCTCATCTTTGGATTGCCAAATTTCTCTGCTTAATTTAGCTTCTCTCTTATGTGCGGAATTTCTGATCTTAGTCATCGTATATCAAACAAATCATTTGTTTATCACAGGAACTCTGCCAAATTGGAGAAAATTAGGTTAGACAGGATTATATACTATTTTGATTTGTTTCGACATGTCGATGAAAAAAAATGCTCTATATCTCTGCACATGTGATTTCTTCTTATGGACTAACTAAGAGGTGATGGAGAGATATTTGACAACTCCTCTTTGGATATCTTTCTTCATGTGACTTATCCAAATAGAACTATTCTCTTAACTCGTTTGTTTCCTTTGAAATTTTGCTCATTTGTGTTCATATCCTTAAGTAAGCAAAATTTTCTATTTTGATCACTAATTGCAAGAAAATTTTAATTTATAGCAGTTGGAGCATTGTCCTGGTATATCTTGTTAGAAATAAATTATATTTTCCTTTCCAATCAAATAACCGTTGGTCCTATCCAAGAGCAAATCTTCTGATTCAGAAAGTATTATCGAACTGAAACACTGCCAACTTGACTCTTCAATGTTATTGTCTTCTAATATAGCTACTCCACTTTTTTCTAGGAGCACATTGTCTGACTTTCCCTTTCTTTTACAACGTACATGTTTAAGGCATCAATCCTTTTTCTACCCCTCGATCTATTTGTCTAACTAATGTTTAATGTTTTTATAATACTCATGTCACATTTTTTCCCTTTTGGCAATCTACCTAGTAAGATGCAAAGTTTATCCAAACCCTTTACATTTCAATTCATTCCTATAAGTTTCCCCTCAGCGGATCTCTTTAGTTCACTTGGAATTATCTACCATGATTATTTGAAAAATACTAGATCTTACTTTATTGACATATTACTTTCACCGCATGCTAAGAGGTTGCACCAAAATTTGTTCAGTAATCATTCAGGGCAACACTCGACCCCCATACATTTAATTGTTTACTGAAGCTTTTTGGAAGTATAGTTACATTTTGTAAATACTGCTTCTCAGCTTTATCTGTTTCATCTGATTTGTGGTTTCTCTTTTCTTTTTCTAGGAATATACAAGAATAATGGTTATCTAATGGTGTCATGCAATGGAGGACTTAATCAAATGCGAGCAGCTGTAAGTTTATAATAATGTTTTTGTATTTATTTTTTATATGTATATCTAACAAAGTACCAACTTTATTCTTCTTATGTTGGAGCTTATCTTTACAGATATGTGATATGGTTGCTATTGCGAGATATTTGAATGTGACCCTGATTGTACCAGAGTTGGACAAGACCTCTTTTTGGAATGATCCTAGGTATGTTTTTTATTTTTATATTTATGAATATCAATTACGATTGATCCCAGGAGAGTTGTTGACCAATCAAGCTCATTCTTCAACATGTTAATTACTAAAGTGAACTTTTTTGGGGCGTTTTGCAGTGAGTTTCAAGATATATTTGATGTCGATCATTTTATCATGTCATTAAGAGATGAGGTTCGAATACTAAAAGAACTTCCCCCAAGGTTAAAGAGAAGGGTAGAGCTGGGGATGTATTACTCCATGCCCCCTGTTAGTTGGTCTGACATCTCTTACTACCAACGCCAGGTCAATTTTCATCAGCATATTTCGATCATAGACAGCGTACACAATGCAGTTTGATGAGATACTTAAATGACCTTTTCTGTTTTGCATGCAGATTCTACCTTTAATTCAGAAGTTCAAGGTAGTTCATTTGAATAAAACTGATGCTCGACTGGCAAATAATGGCCTGCCATTGGAGATCCAAAAACTACGGTGCCGAGTAAATTTTGCTGCCCTAAGATTTACTTCTCAGATTGAAGAATTGGGTAGCAGAGTGATAAACTTGCTGCGCCAAAATGGCCCTTTTCTTGTTCTCCACCTCCGATATGAAATGGACATGCTGGCTTTCTCTGGCTGCACACAAGGTTGCACCAACGAGGAGGCAGAGGAATTGACTAGAATGAGGTAACATCCTTTTATCGTTAGCTTCCTTTTTATTGAACAACTGATTTTTTCCTTGCTTATCAGTTCATTGCAACTAATACAATTCGGTGTATAGGTATGCATATCCTTGGTGGAAAGAAAAAGTTATCAATTCTGACATAAAAAGGAAGGATGGCCTCTGTCCTTTGACGCCTGAAGAGACTGCTCTTGTACTTAAGGCACTCGATATTGATCGTAGTATCACCATATATATTGCTGCTGGGGAAATTTATGGAGGAGCAAGGCGAATGGCTAGTCTTACCTCAGCTTATCCTAATGTGGTTAGTGTTTTCTTGTGCAATAGGTGTTTTACTTTGATCTTGGTTCTTGGGCTTTCATATCATAGTTAACATTGTCCTCTGTGTAGGTGAGAAAGGAAACACTTCTTGGACCATCAGATCTTAGATTTTTCCAAAACCACTCATCGCAAATGGCAGCGCTAGATTATTTGGTCTCGCTAGAGAGTGATATCTTTGTGCCTACATATGATGGTAACATGGCCAAAGTGGTCGAAGGGCATCGCAGGTAGTGCCCTCACTCATCTTTTATTGACGTATATTTGTTATGATCACACTTTTCTCCTTTTGTCATGCTTTCTGATTAACATCACGCAATGTGTCAAACCCGAAGGTCAAAATCTGTTGCAGCATTATAGTTCCTTCTAGATTGATGGCATTGACCTTATGCATAGTATACTGCATTAGTATGATCTGATTTGGGTCTCATGTTTTCCTAATAGGGTTAATTGCGTATAGACCCCCTATACTATCACCAATTTGCAGTAATATCCCCCTGTACTTCTGTTGTTGCAGATAGATCCCCTGCATTTTCAACTTCGTTAGTCTTCCTACTTTAATTGGTTATATTATTATGTGTAATAATCATTGTGCAAGCTTATAGTAAGTAATTCAGTTTATGAAGCCCAATCTTAATGTGAAATTAACTGAGTTTGGAAACCATGGCTTCTATCATCAACAATAGAAGACGGTCCTTCCACAATTTGGTGATAGTGTACATGAGGTTATCTGCAAGTAACCCTTCTAAATGTATATATATACACGTCCTTGCAAGTTTGTTCAAGAAGTACCATTACTCAAGACAACAGACATAGAGACTGATTGCAATTGTACAGTGAGGCTAATTATTTTCCCTATATTTATTACTTCAATGTTTCAGATACTTGGGCTTCAGGAAGACGTTCCTATTGGATCGGAAACTTTTAGTTGAGCTTGTAGACAAGTACGCCAGTGGATCATTAGGTTGGGATGAGTTCTCTTCAGCAGTGAAGGCAGCCCATTCAAATCGAATGGGAAAGCCTTCAACGAGAGCTATAATACCCGACAGGCCCAAGGAAGAAGATTACTTCTACTCTAATCCCCAGGAGTGCCTAGTGTCACACGGTGATGATGATGATGAACCACGGACTTCTTCAACTGAGTCTCTCTAGTTTGCCTGATGATGAAGATGATTTGAAAAGGTTCAACACATCGGAGGTGGCTGGTATTTATACGTAGCTGTGATGATATATAACGAAGGGCTTTATTTTTATATTTTTTTTTCAATAAAGATTTCATTCTTGTATAGAGGGGTGAGGGTGTGAAGAGAGAGAGAGAGAGGAGGTCTTTTTGCCAGCTGCTGCGTAATGTACAATAAATACAGATTGAAAACAAGAGGATGGGGGGAGAGAGAAGGGAGGGAGAGAAACAATCACTTTTGGTTATCATATCCTTCAGTTGTGGGAATTTTGTGGTAGGTTATTTTTCCAGTTCGTCAGCTAATTCTTTTTGTCATTTGAGACCTCTGTATCTTTCTTCTTTGTCATTCTTTGTTCCAGATTTTGTTTGTATGAATTTTTACATAATTCTATGATGTCATTAATCATTGTGGACTACTACTTGTTCACTCACATCTATATCAATATATCACAATCTAAGTAGCTTGGGCAGGCTCATATTTAAGGTGAGTGAATTAAGTGTTCATAATTCAGGTGTTAGTAGTTTCTCTGACATCTATGTACTACATCCTAAGCTATAGAAAAACCGTATATATGATATAATATATATATATATAATATTATCATTGGCAAGGATCTGCTAGGCAACATGACGTGGATAGCTTGGGCAGGCTTATATATCGGTTTTTTTATAGAGTGTTCATGGGCACTCTATAAGAGAGGAGCTATAGAAAAACCGTATATATATATAATATATGATATAATAATATATATATATATATATATATATATATATATATATATATATATATATATATCATTTTCAGTAATTCTTAATGTCAACTTAAGTGGATGGTCATCCCAAAGATTTCTATCCACTCATGTTGCCTAGGGATCCTTGCATGATATAATATATATATTATATAACTAATATTATATATATATATATATAGAGAGAGAGAGAAGAGAGAGAGAGAGAGAAAGTGAGAACCTTGGTACCAAGTTGCTTGTGGTATAATCTTGCTCATACATCACACCTCAAAGAAGAGCTCAACCCACCCTTCACCAACTCATATAGATGTAGGGACAATATTATGTCACATCACTATCAGTTGCTTGGAGTAACTTTGGTACCAAGTTTTTATTTTTGCTCATATATATATATATATTATATATATATATATATATATATATTATATATAATATATATATATATATATATATATATATAATGCGCTTGGTAAGCGGCAATTACAAATTTTGTGCTTGCTAGTGAGGTGACACAATCCCCTCCACTCTTAAATGGGGGATCATATTCATATGAGTTAAGGAGTGCATGAGGATATATAACCATTTGAATGAGTGGAGGAGATTATGACACCTCATTACCAAACACAAATTTATGTGCTTGGTACCAAGCACACCAAGCACAAAAAAATTTATATTCCATCCACCTTCACATAGTTTTAGACGAGCGCACGCACGATGCTTGTTGATTACACACACGCGTTAATAAAAATTGGATAGGGATGATAGGGTTGGCGATTCAATCTAGATATTGGGATCCTTGACCCGGCTCTTCCTTTGAGAGGAGACCTTGCTTCATGTCAAATCCTAAAATTGTTTGTTTAATCAAAATAATAATTGAATCAAAGAGAGAGAGAATCGAAGCTAAGGATCCGATTGGTTGCTGAAAAGAAGAGTTGAAATGAGCAGAAATCATGCTAAAACTGACAAAAACTTTCAGTTTTGACAGACTTTCTTGTAAAAACGCCCCAAAAATAACGTTTTTGTAAGAAAGTCTGTCAAACTTGACAGTTTTAACAGGCTTTCCCAAGCCCTCTTCAGCAACCAAACGGGCCCTAAGCAATCCATCCTACGAGCAGTATCTTAAAAGCAAGCTCGATGATGCTTCAACAAAACTTGGTCAACGAAGATTGCTCCTCGTGAAGTGTGGACACTAAGCAGTAGGGAGTGGTATCAAAATTATGCCACGGCTACATAAATATTTGGATGAGCGTTGAAATCATTGAATTCATTTTTCTATAATTAGGGAAGTTCTCCTCACACTCATCTTGCGTCGCGAATTGTGCTCTCGTGGATTCAAAGGAAGACTTAAATTGCACATGATGTATTTGATCACAAGGTGACATATTACATCCACCAATCATTCGAAGTGTTATTTCATCGTAACTGTAATTGTAATAGAGTATCGGCTAATTGTGTAATTGTTGTCATACATACTTGTAAGGGAAATTTTTAAAAATAATTAGCAAAATAGACAATTTTACTAATTATTTAGCAAAATAGATCTCTTTTTGACCAACAAGTCAAAAAAAGGTTGATTTTAAAAAATAAGATGCTGAAAACATACGAGACTAGTAGTTTCATATATTTTCAGTGCACTAATCGAGGATTAGTGTTCACAGAAAACATACGGGACTACTAGTCTCGTATGTTTTCAGCATCCTACTTTTTAAAATCGATCTCTTTTTTGCCAACATGCCAAAAAGATATCTATTTTGCTAAATAATTAGCAAATTGGTTTATTTTGCTAATTATTTAGCAAAATGGTCTTTTTTAAAAAATTCCCCTACTAGTAATTGTAGCAGTCTGATTTAGTTTTAAAATCTTTGTACTTTTCAACCGCATTTTTCTCCTTTGCAATTGTCCTAATTATTTATCAATTGCATTGAAAAAAGGGTAAATTACAGTAAACCCTAAAGTACTATCGACGTTTTGCAGTATACCCCCAATAACTTTCAAAATCACACAAAACCCCCATAACTTTTGCGTTTTACGAAACCCCCCAATAAGTTTTTACATTTTGCAGATAACACCCCGTAAATAGGAAAAACACCGACATAAAAAGACATTTTGAAAGCTACTAAGGGTGTAGTGTAATTTACCAAACGTACACTAAAAGTTATTTGGGGTTTAATGCGGCTTTCGAAGCTATTGGAGAATTACCACAAACCGCTGAAAGTCCTTGAGAGTTTGGTGTAATTTAACTAACTAAAAATATCAGAGTTGCATACAACTACAGCTACGATTCATGCATTTTCAAAGAAAGAAAACCCCACTCATCAGCACCCAGCGAAAGGGCCCGAGTTGGGAAATACTCGAGAGTTCTGAGCTTTTAGAAGTGAGACCCATCATAGACTTGAATGGCCTAGTTGAGAGAATTGGGCACCAAGTGGGACTCCTCCAACCATTAGTAAATTAGAATTATGCAGGTGACTTGTACGGAACATAAAGTGTCCCCTGGGGAAGTGCAGTTGCGGATCCAAGGCGGCTCACTGTCTCCTCTATAAAGGATGACTGACACGTGTGATGTGTATGTTTTCAAGGTAGGGGGATGAGCTGTGAATTGAGTACGTACGAAGAGGAAAGTACGGAGGACAAATATCATAAAACCCCCCTTAATTAAGCAAACCCTTTTACCATTCAAAAACTATCTGAAAAATCCCCTTAAGCGTAGGAATTGTCACAAAAGTCTCATTTAACTTTAACATTTTATAAGAAAATCTTCTTTAACTTTGAGATTTTATCAGAAATTCTCTCAACCTTAGGGGGATTTTCTAATAAAATCTCAAAGTTAAAAGGATTTTTCGAAAACCACTGAAGTTAAGGCTCCTCCTGTTGGGAATTAACAAGAGGTTATCAACTCAGCTTTTATCATGCCACATCATATCCCACTTTGCTCAAATAGCCCATAAGTGCATTATTTCTGTGTACTACTTTGGCACCACTACTCATAAATAAAGTAGTGGCGGATTCAGTTTGAAAATTGTAACAATGACTCGTCATGACCCCACTCTTTTGTGAGTAGTAGTGCAAAATAGTAAAAAAAAAATTAGTACACTTATCATTACTCCAATAATAATGGCAAATTGTAGTTTTTGTTCACAATGACAAAGTTTATTTGCATCAACATATAACTGCTAATTTTATTATTATTTGGATAATGATAATTTAAAATTCTTTATCTTGAAATTGATATATTTATTCTTCTATTACCAAAACGGTTCAGAATTATAGTTTAGTTATTATTAACCTTATTATTTAAGGAGAAAATAGAAGAATCGATTAGTCATTTTACGATATTTGTTTCATAGAGATACGATAAAATTTTGTTTTCACTGCAAATATTTAATATAATTCTACTTCTTTATTCTCAATTGGAAAATGCAGTGAATGAATAAAGTAAAAATAAAAATGCTCACAAAGAATACTGGAATTAATGTTTAACCTGCTAAATCTATTTTCTACTTCAGTTTGAGTTATTTCTTTGAACAGTGGTAACCTGAAACATGATTCAATGTTTAAACAAATTCATACAAGACAATTTCAAGTCATCCCCCATCAGTTTCATTGTTGTCAGTGCTCTATGAAAATTACAGTAAGGTCAAAAAAAGTATTACATAGATTTGCTTTTTAAAAAAAGAGAATTATATAGATATACCTATTTTGAGATTGTCATTCTTCATGTGGGACATTAATGTTTATACGATATCATACGCTACATTATTTAAGTTGTGGAAACTGGAAAGTACTCAGGCTAATGGGCCAAGTTGCCTTTATCAATTTCATTGCAATCATCACAAGGCCTGAGTTTTCTTTCTTTTATTTATTTATTTATTTATTTATATTTAATCTAAAATATATCTTCAGGGTTGAGCAAGGACTCTAACTAATAAACGCAAACTCTCTACTGTCACTTGTTTTGCTTAATTTATCTTACTTTGACACATTGGGTCTCTAACGCACTTAATTAGCATGAGTGAGCCTCCCACTTACTAATGATGTCAACCTCCAATCTTCGTCTTCAAGCATTGAGTTTTGAAAAAAGTTTTATGCGTTTTAGAGCTTCTGTCTCTTAATAATGGACTAAAATTTGACATTACGTTGAAATATCACAACTTTATTTTGATCGGAAGCTTGAAGAGTAAGGTAAACAAGTCCATTGTGGAGACATGATTTTGGTGTATTTTGACATTTAAGGGGTGTTTGACAATCTGAAAATGAATTTAAAATATATAAGTTACTTTTTTTTTGCAAATAACTTTTACATCCATATCAGCACGCAAGTAAAATACAGTGTTTGTTTAAAAAATTAAATTATTATCAAAGTACAATGTGAAGATGACCTGACAAAATAAGATTAATTAGAAAGTATAATTAAAATTATTTAATTAAATTAGTTACTTTTTGTCACTTTCATGTGACTTCACCACTTTTTTAGGGGAAGTCAAAATTGCATTAAATCATATGTGATTTTTGTCACTTTCATGTGACTTCACCACTTTTTTAGGGGAAGTCAAAATTGCATTAAATCATATGTGACAACTTTCTTGCATCTCACGACTTCACCACTTTTTTAGGGGAAGTCAAAATTGCATTAAATCATATGTGACAACTTTCTTGCATCTCATTTTCATAACCATTTACATGAAAACAAACACCTTAATTGTTAAATGAAAGTAACTTTCACACTTTCATCTTTCACTTGCATGCAAACAAACACTCTCTTAGTGAATGAGGCCGCAATTTATCACTGCCTAATATGGAACTAACGTTTTCTTATAAACTGATTCTAAACTGTAATTTTCAGAAAGATTCGAATCCCCTTCACTATCAAAAAAATTATGGAGGGACCACTATATAATTATAATTATTAAGTTTTTCCTTTCGATGCAAATTAGGAATGCGTGCAATACATTAGGGTATTATGAGTGTTAGATTTAGATTATATCAGAATCAACTGTCAGATAATCAATAGTTGAGATTGAAAGTAATAGATTCTCTATTACTTTTTGATGGTGGAGAAAATTCAAATTCATTTTCAGAATTATTATATAACACAATTAGTTGGGAAGTGATCCCACTTGCAGAAGTTACTTCTATACATCGAAATTAAAATAAAACAAATAAAAACTAACCCAAAATTCTAGTGGTCAATCGTATAAGATTATTTTTTAAATTAGCCCTATGGGCTGGAGTCTAGATTATCCCAGACCCATATCTAATGAAAACATACAAGGCGCTAGAATTATACAAGGGATTAGCCCAATCTCAAAATATTTTTTATGTACACGATGCAAGGTATGAGCCCAATCTCAACGTTCCCCAGTTCGATCACAAATCCCTGTAAGCGCTGTTTTGAGCATGTTTGTTTACATAGAAGTAGTTATGAAGTATGTGAGGTAAATGAAATATGTTTTATTTCTGTTACTTTCGAAAAGAAAAATATGTTTGTTTTTTTAAAATGCTACTTCCAATACTTAGAAATTGACGTGACACCTATATGGCATCTCTACTTCTTGAATCTTTTTTCCTCCCCTCAAGGCTTCGAAATGTCTCGGAAGTAGATGAAATTGAGTCAATTTAGGAATAAATTTATTTTTTGTTATTATATGGATATTTTCATACTCTAAATAAAATCCCGAAAAATCATTTTTTTTCTCTTCCTAGCAATATTTATTATTGCTCCAAAAAAAGTTAATAAAGTAGAAGAAACATTATCTTCTCTACTTTCAAAACTTTACGGAACAAACAAAAAAAGAAGTAACTTTCGCTACTTCCTAATTCATAATTTCAGAAGTAATAGGTTTGATTTACTTCTTACTACTTTCTATCAACCAAACATGCCCTTAGTTTGACTGAAATTGAAAGAAAGGAAAAGAAAATGATTGAGAAAATCACTTTATACTATTTCCCTCACTTTATATTATTTGATTATAATGAAACGAAAAATAAAATTAAAATGGGAGAATTTAAAAGTAAAATAAGCCGAGATTTTCCTGCCCTTTTGTCCTCGCCAGAACCCAAAGAATGCCGAAGAAAATTGGGGAGCAATCGGTCAAAGCACCCATGCGACCCACGGTGGCGCATTGTTAGAGCAACTCCAATGGTACTCCATTCCTCTATAAATGGAGTACCATTGGCTCCAATGGTGCAACTATAGCACCCTCTATATTAAGATGGTGCTACAGTAACCCTCTATATTTGAAGGGTTTGGGATAATATAGAGGGATCCCTCTATAATACTACTCATAGATTTTAATTCCAATTTTACCTTCTCATCTCATTATAACTTTTCATAAATACCAATTGTATCATTGAATATAATTAAACTAATTATTTAACTTAATATAATTTTAAATTTACTCATCTATTTTAAATAAAAATTATATCATTGAAATTATCTTGCCGAAACCTTCAAAATGAGCCTAATATTTAAACTTTTAATATAAATTTCAAATTTATCATTATGAAATGTTAAAGTACAGAGAATTTAAAATACATCAAGCTTAAAAAAATTACATCACTCCATTACCATGTCTTTACCATAAATGTTCAAAGAGTGCATTCCGAAGTTCAAAGTGAGCCTCCCGATCTTGGATTTTCCTATGTCGAGCGAGGAATCGTCTTAATCTTTCATCGTCATTGTCATCCATCTCGTCAGCATTTGAAGGTTGAGTTGAATCAACATTATCTAGTTCTTCTTCACGTTCTGTCACGCCCTGCTTCCCAAAATACACGGGAACCGGAACGTGAACAAGCCCGCGACGTATTAGATTGAGAAGAATATACTCTATCATTTTTTTTTCTTTTCTTTTTCTTCTCAATCCAATACGCTAAGCGTCTAGAAATAAATACAATACGAAGTCACAGGTCCCCGATCACACATAGAAAGAATATAAAGACAACCCAGAATAAAAATAGACATATCATCAATGGTAAATCACCCCAGACATAAAAATATGGGTCAAACACGCCCTTATTACAAATACGGTTCAACTAGGAATAAAATACATAGTCCATAATAAAAGTACTGATAAAATAACTAAATCCATTATCAACTAAAGAAATTCTGTAAAAGAGTTCTAGTGCTCATCAACTACTACAGAAAGAAAAAGTCTAAGCTTCAGACTGTTCTTCTGATCCATCTGGAAGACCTTACTGCTGCAAATCCTCTGGCTCCTGTACTATCCCGAACTGAGGCCGTCCGTCTCCTAAATCCGTCGTACACCAGAGAAAACAGGTGTACGTCAGGTGTATGGCACACAACAATATCCCAAAAGGAAGAATAGAACGGTCGTGCGACCAATGCAATAATGGTAATAACAATAATAAAAACATGGAACTGGGAAACTAATAATCTAAAGAAATCATCCAAATATCAAAGTCATACAACTAGATGGAATTGATACTTAAAAATCTACAACTCGAGACGTAGTACGTCGAGCGAAATAATCCAAACAAGGAAACCCTCATGTATATACCATATGCCTCAAATTGTAGATGATTAAATATTAATCCCGATCTAGGTATGGAAAGAAACATAACTGGCCTATATCTCACAAGGATCCAAACTCACCCAAGTAACAATTCATGTAACTAGCCATTCTATAACAAGTCACTGGTCCAACTGTCTAACCCCAATGCGTACCGGTTCACTGGCCCAACAGACTATCCCAGTGCGTATCGGTTCACTGGCCTAACAAACTAACCCAGTGTGTATCGGTTCACTGGCCCAACAGACTAACCCAGTGCGTATCGGTTCACTGGCCTAACAAACTAACCCAGTGCGTATCGGTTCTCTGGAGCGACCCTAGAGGATACATAAACAGTCACGTCTAATCACATGTACCAAGATTTCCCATCCCGGCTCTTCTTATTTTCTAAGCCAACAACACACAAGCCTCTAAATCTTATTCATGTCACACAGATCACTATAGTCATAAACTCCTAATGATTCTCAATTATAATAAAGAATGATAAATGCAATAAATACTAATTAACAGTGTCGTGGATCGTGAACAAGAATCGTGAACAACTACTAATAACAGTACAAGATGAAACTACATCTATTAAATAAATATACATGAAATATCGAAATTTCCAATCATCATGCTCATAAATTTATTAATTCCAAAATAAATCATTTTAATTTATTTCTCATAAATTATTCAAAAATAGATTTTAAATATATTATTATTATTATTATTATATATTATTCCATATGAACAGTAACTGTTTTATTTTTTTTCTTTTTAATTATTCTAATTTTCTTTTTCGATAACAACTCTTAAAATTTATCTAGCTTTCAAAATGCAAGCTTGTCATTTTATATTCATCATTTCACAAGTAATCTACCACAATAATACTTAACAACATTCATCATCATCCCACGCATAATATCATAATCTAAACAACATATATAATAAATAACATATATAGAAATTGTAATGGTAATGAGGTGATGCGGGATCTTGCCTACAACGAGTCGGTCGTGGGGGCGCGAATCTGAGTAGTGGGGTGGGGCGTTGTCGCTACAGTGGGGAGAAGGTGACGAGGCGGAGCAGCGGGCGGATGTGGGCGGCGACTCGGTGAAGGAGGGCGGCGCTGCAGGGCTGGCGTCGCTGTCTCAGGCGGCGACGAGAAGGCGGAGTAGGCGGTTGGACGA
>NC_033798.1:94771944-94784050 GCF_001876935.1 Asparagus officinalis
CAGTAGGCGGTTGACCGAGGGCCGTGGCACGAACGATCGGTTGTTCAGGGCGGCGCAGCCACAAGGGCGGACGAGCGCGAGCTGGCTGGCGATGATCGGGGATTCGGTACGGCTGTGCTCAGTGTCGGGTTCGGAGCTGAAGCGGCGTCGTCCGGCGGTCTTGGAGCGCGACGCGAGCGGCGGGTTTGTTCAGGCGGCTGAGGCGGAGGGGTTGGCCGCGGGCTCGAGTGGCGGAGGAGGATCGCGGTGCAGCGAGGTTTGGCGTCCTGATCGGGACGCCGCGAGCGGCGGCGGTGACGCGGGGACCAAGGCGGCGCGACGAGGCCGGAGGCGGTGAAAGGGGGTGGTCGGGTTCGGTGCTGGGAGGAAGAAGAAGAAAAAATGGGTTTTCTTTTTGGGTGAACTGTTGAAGAGGGGGGTGTACGGTGAGAGATAAAGAAATAATTATTTTATGAAAGGGGAGAGAGAAAAAGATGGGAGCGAAATATGGGGAAAAAAAAGGAAGGTGTATTATGTGATATGATTTGAATTGATTGGGGATAAATTTGGAAGAAATTCAAATTCAAATGAGAAAAACAGGAGAGGGAAAATTCGAAAATTTCCACATAATATTTTGAATTATAAAGTATACCATTGGAGATGCTCTTACACTGTGGCGCATTGTTACCCACGCCTTCTCTTGGTTTTGCATGGGGCCTACATGGGACAATTAATGGATTTGTTTAGATACATAAAAGAAAAATTCTTTGGGGACCCAAGGGGGGACAGGTAATGTGTCAACCCCTGGGTGCATAATCTACTGTTCATGAACAGTAGATTAGTGGGTTCATGTGTGGGCCCAAGGGGAATAAGAAAATGGTTAAGGCATGTCTACAGCTGAGTCCTCAAATCATTAATCTCCTCAATTTTTTCATATTTGAAACGGGTCATCAAATCATTTTTAATTAAAAGGGTTTTCTAAATATTAGTCTCTTTTATTTTTCATGGTTTGAAATGAGCTCTTAAATCATTGAAATTGCTATTAGAGCCTCCAAATGTTAATTATTTGAAAATTTCCTAAAATAATTAAAATTGTTATTAGGTCCCTAATTTCATAAACGGTTTCAAATTAATCTCATTAATTGTTTTTTATATTCTTGATTGGAGGGACTAATTTAAAATAACTTGAGAATTAACAGGCCCGATAGCAATTTCAATGATTTGGTAGACTAATTTTAAAATAACATAATAATTGACCTAGCGGTAATTTTCACATTTGAGGGACTCCTTTTAAAAAGTTATGGGGGTGTTTGTTTGCATGCAAGTGAAAGATGAAAGTGAGAAAGTTACTTTCATTTAACAATTAAGGTGTTTGTTTTTATGTAAGTGGTTATGAAAGTGAGATGTAAGAAAGTTGCCACATAAGATTTAATGCAATTTTGACTTCCCCTAAAAAAGTGGTGAAGTCACATGAAAGTGACAAAAAGGTAACTAATTTAATTAAATGATTTTAATTATATTTTCTAATTAATCTTATTTTGCCACGTCATCTTCACATTGCACTTTCGATAATAATTTAATTTTTCAAACAAACAATGTATTTCACTTGCGTGCTGACATGGATGTAAAAGTCATTTGCAAAAAAAAAGTAACTTACATATTTTAAATTCACTTTCAGATTGCCAAACATGAGTTAAAAAAATCTATCTTTTAGTAACTAAGCAAAAATATTGGTATCACAACAACCTACGTCAAGTCATATATTGAGGAAGGAAGGTTTAATGGTTTATACATATATGACAATGTGCCTTAAATTGATAACTGTGTTTATTTATAGATTAGTATTTTATATACGATTTTATTGAACTAGCAAACAAGTGAGATTATTTGTTTACCACTTTCCTGCAGAACACTATTGATTGATAATTTGTTAATCATGTTTTATGGATTTCCAGTTATACTCCTTTATTACAATGAGTACGAACACAATCTTTACAATTGGCAAGTTCATTAATTAATTTTTTATTTATTTTGATACATTATTTTTATTTATTTTATTTTTTCAGTTGCTTGAATTTCATATATTGTCTTTACTGGTATCTTGTATTGTTTTTATTGATGTAAATGCATGTTTAGTAACTGGTAAGTAAGGGGCTGTTTGGATGCCTTTAGGAAACTAGAGTATTTATGACACAAAATAGAAAATGGTTATCCACCTCACCACTTTTCATTCGAGTGTTTACATTATTTGGTTATGAATCCTAAAATAATAGTATTACATTGTTTGGATAGTATAATGTAAACTAGAGTATTTATGACACAAAATAGAAAGTGGTTATTCACCTCACCACTTTCTACATGGTTTTGACTTTATTATTATTATTTTGGACACATTTATGACATTGTGTAAGCTTTCTAACAAAATCACTATTAATTTTGGTGGTTTTACTTTCGATGACACATCATCAAAAGGTGTAAGCTTTTCATGTAAAAGAAAATTTAAACAAACAATGTAAAGTGATGAAAGCTGACATTGAGACCCACTTTTTTACACTCTCCATCATTTTACATAGTAAAAACATACAACCAAACAGCCCCTAAATGGAAAGTACACCGAAAATAGAAAAGTAGCTGCGTTTTTAATTTTTATTTCATTTCGCATTTGAAAAGTGAATGGAAAGTAATTGGAAAATGAAGAGTGTCATATTAGCATTTTAGCCCTTTTCACTTTTTCCAAAAATTGGAAAAAGTGGATGGAAAGTGAGAGAGTAGAGAGAACTTTTTTAAAGATTTTTTTACATATCATTTTAGCTATACTTGTCTACTTTCTACTATTATTTTTCATGATAATCAAATAGAACAAGAAGAAAATAAGTGTCACATTATTTGCCTCATCAGCTTTCTCTCATTTTTTTTGCTTTCTAACATCCCAATACGATTTCGTAAAATGAAAAGTAATAAGAAAGTACATTCATGAAAAAATAATTCTTTTTTCCCACTTTTTATTTACTTTCCTCTTGCTAAACATGCCCTAAATTAATTGTGAAATAAGGTTCATATTTTTCTTCCTTCCTATTTAATTTTTAATTAAATAATTCTCTAGAAGATCTTTTTTTCATAAAATACGGACAACACGTGTTTGAATTCTAGTCATGAAAAATAATTTTTTAAAAAATAATGTAGATTATATACTACATAAGTCAATTGTAGTTTCTACTTCATATTAGTATTTTTCTTCCAACTTTCTTTTCAATTCTCTTTCCAACCAAACAACCAGAAGAATCTTGTTTTCTTCTCTTTCTCTCCCTTTCTTTTCATTTTCATTTTCATTTTTTTTTTCTTTTCACCCAAGCCGAACATAGCAGTAATGTTATGTTTTCCTTTGTGGCCAGGCAATGAGAAGCTGCTCCCTCCAATTTTGATTTATCTGTACATCAAAATTTTTGATTGCCTCTTTTGCCTGCTAAATTAAAAGTTTTAACATAACAATGCCTCTCAATCAATCAATATAAGTAATCTCACAATTACAGCATGAAATTAATTAAGTTTAGAATCTTAAAATTCCGTAATTCAATGAATACGTTACGAATAAATTAACCCTCCATTATCATCCCAATGCAATAGCATGAATTTCTCTAATTATCAACCCAACGTGTGTCTTTGCTCACAAATAGACGGAGAATTACTAGACAGCCCGGAGATGGTAGTAGGAGCAAAGGCAGCAAAAAATTTAACGGAGATGGTAGTGCTGTTAATGGTGAAAATTGTCGGTGTTTGAGGAAAGAAGGAGATGAGTTAATTGGATCTCAAGAAAAAGAATTGGATGATGATGGGGTTGATGGATGGGCATGATGAAGAGAGGGTTGCATTGCCAGAGAAAGAGGGCTAACTTTACGTTCATTAGGTCTAGTCCTAGTCTATTTTTGGGTATTTCTTGTACGGAGAAAAAACCGGACCAAATTTGACCTAGTTTTTCTTAGCTCATTTTCACTCTTAAACCAGGCCAGAGTTGAACCACGTACTTTCTGGATTAATCCTAGCCCAGTTAAAGGAAAATTCAATACTAACCTAGTTTACACCTAGTTGCCAAACAGACCCTTATTATCCCAATGCAAAAGTAATAATGAAACTTTCCATCTCAATTTGTTTCATTTTTTTGTGTCTCTATTTGTCTCTCCTCTCATTGAATTTTACTAATACAAATTGTAACTTTTTCTCTATACAGATCAATTGTTCTTAGCTAAGTTTGTCTAGTAATAGTTTTTGAAATAACTTGGTATTGATCAATTTATGAAACGATCCTTTAGCTGAGTTCCTACTGACCTCATCCGGTAGCCTCACCTAAGAAAAACAGGTAACACACGGATAACACAATTATTATCATTTCCAGTGGAGAAACTGAGGCAAATTACCCGCACCAAAAAAAAAAAAAAAAAAAAAAAAAAAAAAGAAAGAAAGAGACAAAAAAAAAAAAAAAAAAAAGAAAGAAAGAAGCGCAACAAGAATATTGATAAATGCAGTCAAGTCATAAACGCCATTACAATATTATCAACAGAACATTATCTAAATCACTCTAAAACAGAGCAACTTCTCATATGAATGGAATCCTGGAAGAAAATGCAGCTTCTCAATTGATAATGGAAGCCTCGAAAAAAGAAGAATAAAAACAGAAATGAAAGAATATGCCCCCAATTATCAGTCCCAAAGGGTACATACATACATAAATCATGTACATTCATCCTCCTAAGAGTTTGATAGCCAAGACAACAGGATTGAGGGAGTAACGAAACAAAAGGAACCTCACAAACAGAGCAGATTAAATGTTATTTGATTTTCTCCTCTTTGGGGCTTGTTCGGATTCATCGCCGCCGCTGCTTCCTACTCTAGAGTGTCTCAAGGGGTCATCAAGCTCCTGCAAGAAATGCAATGAACAAAAAGAACCTATTAACAAATCAATATGAATTTGAAAATTGTCGCTATTTAGCAAGCTATACGAAGTCCATTAATAATATGAATTTGGAGTACATTAAGTTGCAAATCACAATTCTCTCCTCTCTGTATATGCAGAAAATAAGAGAATAAGTTATAACAACGGAGTGAGCCAGATGCATTTCTTTCTACTATAAACTTCATAACTAGCCTAAACACATGATTATTTAAATTAAAAAAACCTCATCCTCCTCCTTAGTTTAGGGGTTATTAGAAAACCCCCTAAATTAGGAGGGTTTCTAACAAAATTTCAAAGTTAAAAAGCGGGTTTTCTAATAAAATATGAAAGTTGTTGTGTTTGTGATAATTCCTATACTTGGGGGTTCTGACATTTTGAAAGTTTGAGGGTTCCCCAAAGTTAAGAGGGTTCTCTGATATTTACCCAAAAACAAACTTCATAGTTACAGAAATAAGGTGCCTTCCATTTGATTTTGAGATTTTATAGAAGAGAACTCCAATAGATCTGACAGCCAGATACGCCCACAAAAGACATGCCGTTTTTCTATCCCCACATATCGTACAGGATTCAATGGTATTATTGAAGTCCTGACTAATTAGTAGAAAATGTTACATATTAGCAAATTCCATCATATCACAGACACCTTGGGCCCAACTAATCATTCATTGCATGCTATGGATGCGCTTCTTTTCACTAGTGTGCCATGGATATGACAAATAATGAAGGGTTAATTGCGGATAGACCCTCAGTACTATCGACCAACTGAAGACGGATCCATTGTAGTTCTACTGTTGAGATAGATCCCCGTGAGCAAATTTTTGTTCCTAGTTTACCCTCAGAGAAAGAGAATTAGTTTTGACAAGACCTCCTGAGAGTAAAGGCGTCAAAACAATTTACTCAAGGGGTCTATCTGCAATTTGGCAATACAAGCAGGAATCTATCTGCAATTAATCCTATAGTAACATATCCAAACCCCTAGAATGAGAACATATTTTATTTAAGAAGAAAGAGGGGAAAATATCCTATGATCACCATATTTTCCAATTAATTCGTGAAATCATCCGAAAGTCCAACATCATACCCAGCCTGCAAAACTTGTAGTCCCACGGAATCACAGTATGATAGAATGGCGGAAGCTTATGCTTGACTTCTCTTCTCATGAGTATCATTCTTATGTATTTAAGCAAAAACATGTTTCCTGCTCTACAGTACACCACCTTTAGATTTATTTGACATGACTCCACATAATTTATTTGTTTTCCAAAATCAATACACTCAGACATGATGTATTTTGATTTATTATTACTCCAGCTACAAGCTTATGACACCGATCACATTCTCTAGTCTCATGCAACTATGTAGTGTACACATGACATGTACAAAATCAGGTCTCACTTTGAAGTTTAAACGCTTCTTAGAATAGGATGATTTAAGTGTCCGTGTTAGTTATTTATATACCGAACTTGCTATTTTTGCATAATACAGTAGAATTAGTGAGTTTTTAAATGGACATAATAAATACTAACAGAAGTTGAAATCAAGGCACTAGGAAGTTACTCGATGAAATAAAGATTCACCCGTATATCTTGAAAAGTTAGGGGGGGTAACGAAAATCTCATTGTTAAAGAGGCCAGAAAAATTTTACCCTATTTCAGACATAATTCAACAATTCTGTACAACTCTATTGGCACATTCTTATCACATTTAGTAGATCTATATTTGAACACATAAAAAGGTGGTAAGAAGCAACAAATTAAAGCAAAAGATAGGTGCTTAACTAAGCTCAAAAAAATGAAATTGCAACTTGAAATTACATTTAACAGGAACTTACCTTAGCAGAAGACATTGAGGTTGTACTAGCTCTCCTACTTGCTCGCTTGCCCAGGTTAATCTGCACAGAGATGCTGGCTTGAGAGAGATCTATACCAGAGCTCTCCAGTGCCCGATTCAAGGTGTTCAATATACTGCACCACGTGAAGAGAACATTGTTTAAGGCTATTAAAAGCTCAAACAGGTTAAACAAAATCATTTTCTAATAGTTCCTCAATTAGTTAAAACACTAATGTTTGCACTCAATATGATCATAGAGGCAAAGAGCATCTTAATTACAAGAAACAATCACTGATAAATTATCGAAGAGAAATCGGAAGGTCGAAATAAAATAATAAATATATAAAGCAACTCAATTCTACGAAGAAGCATCTCAAAGATTAGTAAGGAGCGTATGTGTGAAAAGTTTAAAAGAGTTATGAAGGCGTGAAAATAAACTCTGATCCGAACAAGTACATACTTTTGAGAGTAAGAAGTAGATACGTTAATTGTGCCATCATCAATTGTCAGCTCCTCTTGTTCATTCAAATTATCACTGCTGACACTATAATCAGCTGGAGCTGAGGGTCTCAACCATTGAGACTGAGACTGTGAGGCCAAGTTATCAATATCTGAAATCAACCTCTGCTGAGGTTGGGCAGCACCGGCTCCTCTTTCAGCCGAAGCATAGTTTCTCTGTGAAGGAATAGGTGATGAAGATGCCTTAGTTGCAAAACCAACTGGGTTTTCCACGGTTTTGTTTGGTACATCAGCACTCATGTCAGATTCCAATGGATTCTGAGCAGTTGAGAGCATTCCCGGCACAGGTTGGATTCTGTTGTCATCAGCAGAATACATGAAACCTGAAGCATGACCACCATTTTTCATGACTTGAGCAGGGTCAGCTGCACCATCTCCAGGCACTTGGCTGGTATTCTGTCACAGATAAAAGGACTGTCAATAACACATCAAAGACAGCGGAACCAGTAATCGGTAAAGAATGAATGACATCCTAAGCATGGCATGAGCTAAATGTCCAGTTTCTTTTCCTTTTTTTATTACAAGAATTAAAAATGGCAGGTACCCGTGCATTTTTCCAGAATGATCTAAAATAGACCTTTACCTGCCAAAAATAAACCAAAATGGAAAAATCAATAAAAACTAGTTCTTGCGACAATGACCCAGACACGCAATATAATTGGGCCCAGCTTAAAATTCCTTAAATTGTTGGACTAAATTATTTGCAGAAGTTCTACCACACACAGGCATCAAATAGAAGATGATTAAAAAAAAGCAAAATGGAATCCCCTAATAATAGGAAATGTCATAATGACATGGTCCAAACAAATAATATATGTTTTATGTGGCTGAATATATTTTCCTTTATTAGCTGATGACATGATTGTAAGTCTCTGTTCTTTAAGGCTAAAAACAATAGAAACTGAGGCGCTCTGTCTGCGTGGATGTGTTGTGTGTGTTTAGTGTCTACAAGGAGTTAAAACTAACTAAAACAGAAGAGTTCTATAAGAAAATAGAATGTCGGAAAATTGAAGAACTTCAAGGAATTGATTAAGAAGAACTTCTCGGTCTCCTAAACTGGTGCTAATTTCCATATTCTCTTTTTCATAAGTAAAGAGATTTTGAAAAAAATAATAAACCAACAAAATGTTATCTCTTATAAGAATGGTCAATGCATTTGACTTTTTTTCACATAACTAAAAGTGGATTACAATTCTTGATTTTTTTTTCAAGTGCATATTTCCCTGTTGCAATGGCATCTCTCTCAATTTTCTAGGATTCACAGAAGACACAAGCATCAAAGACATACTTAGTTATAAGCTATGTTGCACGAATACAGGTGCTGGTGCGAATATGGACACAGATGCAGATATCGGACAAAGAAAAATTGTAAAAGTTAGGATGCGGAAACATGGCTATATACATATATATATAAATTAATAATCTATATCAGATCGATATGGTTTCCATTCACATGTTATGTGCACTAAAATCCTTATACCATTTTTGTGTTTTTTTATTGAGTAGGGTATAAATTGAAAAAAATGCTCTTTTTTGAACTAGATACCCAAACAACCCTTTAAAAAACATACTTATGAATTAGATATGTGCTAAAACGAACCTATCCAAACTCCAACGAGTTGAATAAACGTCAAGAGTAAAATATAAGCTCAAGAAGTGTATCACGAGCTTTTTAAACTAAAATATGTCTTATATAATTGAGTACATGTCTATATAAAAGTATGTAATATATTCAAAAAAGGTCCAAGGAATGTCGGACATGGACATGGATATGGGAAGTGATGCACACGGACATGGACATGGATATGGGAAGTGATGCACACGGATACGGAAGCATAGATGGAGTGTCCGGGTAACTTAGGTTATTAAGCATATGCAGTGCCAGAGCACCATAAACATCCCCTTTCAACATATTAAATCTCATGTTTGGTTACACATGCATTATTGTACTCTAAGTGAACTCAGGAATGAGGTGGGTAGCAATGCATATACATGTATAGTACAACATACGCTTAGTTTTCGAGTAACATATTTAAATAGCAGAGGTATGTGTGTAATCATTATCGTTATCCATAATCGACAAAAATTACCCATGGCACTAATTTGACATTTTCTTCAGTCCATCCTGTAGATTCGTACTTTTGGACTCTCTCTTGTAAAAATCGAATATATTCAATCACCTGCACGATGAGAAGAGTCAACAAAAAGAAAAGGCAGAGCAGCCACATAGTTAGAGTCATCTGTCTCAAATCCATACCTCCAAAAGGAATGATGCTTTATCCCTCTTTTGATCACTATGTGGTATGAGTTCTCGAAGTATTTGAAACCTGCATATAAAATAATTTGATCCATCAGAGACATTTACGATAGTTTGACAATGACCAAAAAGATGCAACTATGTGGACATTCTTCTATTTCTTTGGCATTTCAGCAAACATAGACTGTATGCTTTGGCTCAGTAAGCACTAGATTGTGCATATACAAGATTAAACAACATCAACCATTGGCATAAAAAGACACTGCTCCATGTATGCCTAAACAAGTGTTGCCAGGATTGGCTAGAGAGAAACTTCATTCCAGATGTAAGAACCAATCAAAGTTTTAACATTATGTGGCTCGACCCAACATGACATGTCATAGGTTCAAAACAACTAATTAGTGCTGATTACTAAAGTAATTATCCATTGCATTGGTCAAGCATGTTTACAAGGCAAACTTCGTTAGAATCTAATATCAAGTTCATCCTAATTTGTACGAAAAAACTCTAGCTTTGGAGTCTTTCCGGGCAAAATTAATAATCAAATCATAACAAAAAGAGAATTATACTTGGTAGCAAATAACATCTATAATACACAATTTACATGCAAATTACAGATTCTATCAGCCAATTTTCAAGAATTCAGAACGACCAAGTAAAAAAAAACTTTGATTTTTCACAAAATGCTAATTGGAAAAGTAAAAAAAACAGAACTGCTGAGGGGAAAAACAAACTTGCCTGTCGTTGATTTTGCACCTCCGCCTCTGTTCCGTAGCAGAATGCTTCGACCGTGGCGTCGTCGCCTTCTGATCGTTCCCGCCCTTTCCATCAACTTTCACGGTCAATTCTACTGCAAAATTAACAACCAAACCCAAAAGTTTACAACCATACACATTTTTCTTTAAAAAAATTAGAAGGGTCTAAAAGCAAAAAAGGAGGAACCTTTCCTCGAAGTACCCTCTCTCTTCCCAAACACTTCGTCGTCTTCGTCGTCCTCGTCGAAACCTCTACTGGATCTCGAGCCCGACTCCATGAATTGCTTCTTATCTTGCTGATGATTCCTGCGAAAAAGGAATCCGCAGCAATTAGAAACCCTCGAGAGGAAAATTATGCAGAAAAGCCCAGAAGAGAGAAAGACAATTGCAAAATTGAGGAACCTGGAAGAGGATAGAGAAGGGAAGCTGGCAGTGGCACGAGCGGCGTAAGGCGAAGGCCACTGACCTGAGATACGTAAAGAAGACGACGAATAAAAAGTCACATTCCAGTTTTAATATTTGTTCCGGCTGTTGAGCGCTCTTAATATGGCTTAACTTGAACTTAAATACCACATAGTTTGTCCTACCTAGCACTCAGACCCTCACTTGTTTTGTTTTTGACAGAACTTATATACCTTCACTTGTTTTTGCCAGCGCTTATGGACCCTATAATTTTTTAAAACTTGATGGTATTTAAGTGTAAACTTTTAAAATATTATGGTATTTTAGTGCAAAATTTAAAATCTTCGGGATATATAAATGTCGCTTAAACAAGTGAGAGCATAAAAGTGCAAGTTTTAAAAATTTAGAGTATAAAAAGTGCTATCCAAAAAAGTGAGGGTATATATAATTGTAAAGTAGGAGAAACTATACAGTATGTAAGTGCAATTAAGCCTTGTTTTACCCCTATACACACAAACACACCCCAAGAGATAATAACGAGTATGCTTGGTACCAAACACCAAAATTGGTGCTTGGCACTGAGATAACTCATTTCAATCAACTCATTCAATTATCCAACTCATGTGCATCCATGTAAATTTGATGTCTCATTTAAATAAGTGGATTAGAATGAAACCATCTCACTACCAAGCACTAATTTGGTGCTTGATGCCAAGTATACCCATTATTCTTATGTGTGTGTGCATAGAAATGGAGGAAGTTGATACAAAACACAAACTTTGTGTTTGGTAACGAAGTGACTTATTCACATGCAGTCATTCAAATAATCTACACTTGAAAATGGTCCTCCAACCTATGTATATGTGCTTTGAATATATGGATGCAGTCCACACCTTTTAATAGCTTATTTAGCAAACTATTGGGCATTCACATACACATTGTTCACTCTCTCTCTCTCTCTCTCTATATATATATATATATATATATATATATATATATATAAGAAATATGGATATGCTTTGTACCAAACATAAAATTTGTGCTTGGTAGTGATGTGTCACATTCACATCTACTCATTACCCATATGAATGTGGTCCCACATTTAAATGAGTTAAGAGAGATGTGATACCTCACTACCAAGCATAACTTTTTGTGCTTGGTACCAAGCATACCCATATTTCTCTCTCTCTCTCGAGAAAGAGAGAGATGGGTATGATTGGTACCAAGCAGAAAAAATTATGCTTGGTAGTGAGGTGGCATAATCTTCTCCACTCATTCAACTGGTTGCATATCCTTATGCACTCCTCAACCCATATGAATGTGGTCCTCTATTTGAATGAGTGGAGGAGATTGTGTCACCTCACTATCAAGCACAAAATTTGTGCTTGGTATCAAGCATACCCATATTTCTTTTAT
>NC_033798.1:94784750-94809331 GCF_001876935.1 Asparagus officinalis
CTTCTCTCATATATCATATATAATAATGTGGCACAAGAGAGAATGCCTTGTAACCACATTTAGTGAAGATTGCGTCACATCATTGTATATGAGGGAATCCTTTCATATGAAATATGATACCTAATAGTCTATATATATGAGGGGTATATGGCACAATCTCCACCGAGTGTGTTTATGATGATTTCTTTCTCCTCTATATAGATAGAATAATAGGCATCATATGCCATATAAGAGTATTTCCTTATATGAGGGGTATATAGCACAATCTCCACCAAGTGTGTTTATGATGATTTCTTTCTCCTCTATATAGATAGAATAATAGGCATCATATGCCATATAAGAGTATTTCCTCATATACAAGAATGTGACACAATAGTCACGAAGTGTGATTATGACGATTTCTTTCTCCTCTTTAGTTCAGTTGATGAAAAATTGTGCTATATCATTTTATGTTAGAGACTCCCACCATATCACATATGTTACTCATTATTCCCACACACATTACGTATATATATGAATGTAATAAATTGAGCCATGTGGGTGTAGTTTAGTACGGTGGGCCACCCTCAACACTTTCTATCGTGGCAATTATAAATTGCTATTGGTTAGGCCTCTTGATAAAGGAGCTTTTGTACGCTAGGTATTGACAGGTAGAATAGATTATAAAATCCACATTGTTGTTGGGGTCACATGCTATAAAAGATTCTCCAATCATTGAGAAGCAGTCGGTCTAGATTAGCATGCGTCTCATTACATTTTCTGTGATTATACGCCAAGATTATTATGTAATCAACATTAGTTCAGATAATAATATTGTGAGCGCATTCACATATTAACAAATTTAATTTCCTTATGATTGAGGTTCGAATGTACAATAAACAATTTTGACGTAATTTTATGGATGTTTGTTATCATCCGTTACGTACAAAAGGAATTCAAATATTGATATTACTCTATAAGTTAGTTGTATTAATCATTTGGGGTTTGTCTAAATTAGTCCGCACCTTTTTCATATTTTGTATTAGTCCCTAAAATCTTAAAAATTTGAAATTAGTACCCCTAAATCCATAAGTATTTTGAAATTAATCCTCCAAATTTTCATATTTTGAAATTAGTCCCCAATCTTATAAGTATTTTGAAATTAGTCCCTCTAAGTTAGCACCCGGTTGAAAGATTTTAGGGACTAATTTCATAAATTGTGGGAACTTACTTCAAAATATGAAGATTTGGAGGACTAGTTTCAATATACTAAAGGATTTGGGGGACTAATGTCAAAATTTAAAAGATTTAGGGGACTAAAACCGATAAAAAACCCTAATCATGATTTGATTATTGACAACAAAAAAGTAAATATTAAACTCAGTGAAAATGCCTGGTTTGCTACTGAAAAAAGAAGATGCTTAGTAATTCAACATGATCATTGAATATTTATTCGACCAATTTTAGATCGGATCTTAAATGCAATAGTTGTTGGCGTTATTACGTAATATCAACGATCTGGGGAGTTTTATGGAAGAAAACAACAACATTACTGTTACCCCCGACATCTCTCCTGAATGAGATCCTATTGGGCATTCAACTTGGCTTCTGTCGCGAGCGCGACCGGTATTTCTGACACAGAAACAGCACGAGAGATCTCTTCAAATCCTTTCACGCACAGTAAATTAAAACACCCAAAATCCCACCCACGAAGAGAAACACATGGCTTTCATCAGCATGGGCCCCACCTTTTTTAACTAACAGCAGCGACGTTCGTTGAGCACGTCTTCTTATCAACACGCGTGACCATCACGTGAACCTCCAACCCAGTCCACCTTGTTCAATTTCCCGCAAATAATAATAGCAATACTGTTTTTCTATATAGAGTGCACGTGGATATTCTATATGAGAGGAGAAAGATAGAGAGAAATAAATTATGCATAGAAATTAATGCAAATCAGAGAAGCTCATGAGCTATTCATTTCTCTATATCTCTCTCATCTTTTGTAGAATGTCCATGGGCACTCTATAAAAGAACCGATAATAATAATAATAATATATAATAACAATAATGAAGGTTTTGTGTCCCTAGACCCAACGTTTACCTGATTTATATATTAATAAATAAGCCAGTTCATTTCCAATATCATTTTTAAACCAAAAATACAATACCGACTTACTGTTAAATTTAGTTTCTGTATTTCATTGTTGGTATTTTGCTATGCTATAATTTTCTTTAATCAACCAGACTTGTGATTAAAAATTCTAATGTTGCAGCAAATTGATGTAATATTTCGACCAGCATGAAACGTGATTCATTATTTGCATCAATCGTTTTGAGGCAGTTAATATAGGACTGAGGTCTTCTGTGCGAGGCCTCATCCCTTTTTCTAGAAAGAGGGGGAAAAAATATATCTATTACCATATGCTTTTAAATATCATAAAATACAGAAATCGGATTTAAAAATAAAAATGAAGGCGAAAACTTCGGGTTATAGAAGAGTTGAAATAAAATAAATAAAAAGTATGGCGTCACGGACTCACGGGTCAATTAAATTACCTCTAGCGCCGCTATCCTTAGCGTCCCAAAGCGTGAAGGCGACTCCCGAATATGGCCCGTACCCACTATCGGGTTCGGGTTTAGTAGCAAGCCCGGGCCCACGCGCGCACGTGACGACCTCAGGCCTCGACGTGCTTCGGGCTCCTCCGGCGTCTCCAGCGGTTTGAGGAAATCGTGGGTCTTGAGAAAAAACCCTGTACGTGTTTGAATTATAATTACAATTAAAAAAGTGGTCCATCCGATTGGATTAAGATACTCATCGGATTGTTTTTGAGGCTAGAATAAGATCAGAGGCAGATCGTAGAATTTGATTATTTTGGTTGATTCCGGAACTAGCCCTAGTATCACGCACGGGATTTTTGCTGATAGATCACCCTCCCCAAAATGACCCCGCCATTTATACAGAATTGGATCTCGGAACTTGCATTGCTCAGGTTGAACCGTAGTTGCAAATTCCGGTTTATTAATAAAGTAAGATGAAAACAATAATCGCAGAATTTTCTATGAAATTAATTACCTTGAGATGCAGGTCTTGAATCTTGAAGCTGGAAAGATGAGTCCTTGTTGTAAAGCGAAAGGAAATCGTGCGTCGCTTTTTTACCTGCAACTCAAGATATTTTCATAAAAGAATTCAAACTTTAATAACTAAAATGATACATAGTACTTAAGAGACGCGCCTTCAAATTTTCGAATCCGTACCTTGGCACTCCATCAACATGAGTTTCGCTTCCCTTGGTTCGGATCTTTGATCGCCTCGAGAATTCGATTCAAGCGGTAATTAAAACCCTAGAATTCTAATAATCGAAGGACATCAAAAGATCGATCAGACTAAAAAATTTAGCTTAGATCCACGAGAGCGCAGAGTGATCTTATGGACTCTGGTTAAGCTCGGGGAGACCCTGTAGAAAACGGATCTCCGTCGTCGAACAGCGAGAATCTCCGTAGAATTCGTACGAATTCCGAATAATTTGTCGATAAAAAGGATCGATGGTGGCCCGCAAACCTGAGGCTCGGAGAAAGAGAATTGAAGAGAGCAGAAATGCAGCAAAATTCAAGTGAAATGAAATGCAAATTTATTCGAGAGACGAGATCTATGGGTTTATATATAGCCGCAGAGCTGAAGACATAGTAGGAGACGGGTCGGGGAGTTTCTTTTATACGGCGCTTTTATTTATTTATTTATTTATTTCTTAGTTTATTAACCCCTTTTTCCAATCTCGGTCTCTGTCGATACACCAGAACACCGTTATAATAAACGTCGTTTAGAGATTAACGGCCACGGGTTGTGGATCACGTGCCAGCAGCGCAGTTGACTGCGGTTGGGCGCTCACAACAGTCAAAAGGATAAGAAAATTATGATTAGGGAGCTCTAATCCCGATTAAATGGGTCGGGGATTTACTGAACACCTGAACAGTTAGCAGACGAACGGGGGGCACCTGAACCTGGAGGGGCTGCGAGTCACGTGATGAGGTGCCTGAGCGGTAATGAAATGGGGCCCACAGGGGGTACTTCCGTTACAGGGTGGGGAGCACATGGGCGAGAATCGCGGGCATCCCGGGGTGGCGCGATCATGTGCGTGAGATTCCTCCGCTCCTTTCCGGCTCCCTTCGCATTTCATTTGTTTATTCACTTATTTATTTATTTTAGTAAGTTTAATTCATATACTTTTAAAAAATGTTAATTTACAAATAGAGAAAGTATAAGGGTTTTTCTTGACATTTGTTATTTTCCTATGTAAAATAGAAAGATGAAGTTTCCATGTATAAATTTTTTGTTGATCCTCTTATTATTAGCCTTTGTCATGGAGCCTGTTGGTGTTGACGAACCGCAAAACTTCTAAACATCACTTCAGGATCTTGTTCTTAATGACAAAAAGATAAAAAATAATCACACAAAGAATGGACACAATGATTTACGTGGAAAACCCAAACGGAAAAAACCACAGGTTAAGATCGGAGATCGGAGGATAGTTCACTATAATAGAATCAACAAATGGGTACAAGACACACACGACACACCCGACAATGCCGACTTCCACACATCCCTCACACACACTCCTTCTATATTAACTCAACACTAAAGATCTCTACAACACAAGAGACTCTCCTTCACTCTAACTCTCTATACTTTCAAAAGAACAAGTGAAAACTTAGATTACTACTCCTCAATGAGAGCATGCCAATTTATAGGCTTTGATGAACCTTCTAGTCCACCTTTTCGTCTTCAAAGATGCTTGAGAATATACAAATCTGTTCAGATTCGGATAGGGTACATTGATTGACCATAACTCCATCAATATTGCTTCGATTCTTATGGTTTAAAGCTAGGAGTAAATTATGCATGCACCTCTACAACTTTCATGTAGAGTTCTGAGGCAAATAATGACTACATCATGCCCAAAAAGACCATGGAAAATTGTATTTGCATGCAGAAAATTACAGCAATAATTGAGTTGAAAATTGAGCCAACTCCAACAATCTTCACATTGGCGAAATATCTGATGCTACTCGAAATTGTCAGGTGCATCTTCAGAGCATTAGTCTTCAGAATATGAGTTTTCGGAATGTCAATCTTCATTTGAATCACGAACACTTGTCTCCTAAACATGGATCTTCAGAATCTAACAAGTTAGACCCCGGAACTTTAGAGAAAGTTTTTCTATGGCTTCAACTACTTCACCTTGATGAGCATCAACTCATCTCTGCACAACTCTGGTGACTAGGTGCACTCATGATCTAACATGTCAGATTTAGCAGACTCGGCAATGCTTGAACTTCTTCGCCATAACAAGTTTAGTGAGAAAATCTGCTACATTCTCATCTGTATGAACTTTCTTCACATCGACCTCTCCTGTCATGAGCCAATCACGAATCCGATGATAGCGTACTTCAATGTGTTTTGTCCTTGCATGAAATATCTGATTCTTTGCAATACAAATAGCACTCTGGCTGTTACGTTGAATTTTCATAAAGTTTTGATTTAGACCAAAATCACTTGCTAAGCCCTTGAGCCATATGGCTTCCTTCGCAACTTCCGTTAATGTCATGTACTCGGCTTCTGTGATAGACAAGGCACTGATGGATTGTAGCATGGATCTCCAAGATATGGGTCCTTCACCGCAAGTGAAAACGTATCCCGTTATGGATCTTCTCTTGTCTAAATCTCCTCCGTAATCGGAATCGACGAAACTAGGGATGCACACCTCTTCATGTTGTCTTTCAAACATAATTCCTTTATTTTTGGTTCCCTTCAGGTATCCGGGAATTCGTTTGACAGCTTGCCAATTGTTATGGTATTCACTCATCAAATATGTGGGCATTTGCAAAATGATACAATAAGAGTCCTAGCAAAATAACCTCAAACCTACTTAAGTGGCCTAAGCCCAACAAATGCCTCGACCCCGCCGACTCATCAAGTCGATCTTCTTTCATGGTGACATGAAAGGCGGGATCAGTCGACCTTATCGCCGAGGACGACCCATGTAACACCCCGCTTTCTAAAATACCCGGGAATAGGAACGTAAACATGCCCCCGACGTATTAGATTGAGGAGAATAAATAAAAAACCATTTCTTCTCAACCTAATACACTAAGCGTCAAGCAATATAAAATACAAAGTCACAGATTCCCGATCATAATAAGCAAGAATATAATAAACAACTCAGAACAAAAAGATCATATCACAAATGAGATAACATCTGAGACACAAAATTTGGGTCAAACATGCCCTTATTACAAAACTATCCAACTGAATGCTGAAGAGATATAGATTACATCGATCAACGAAAAAAAGAACTACAAAAGTAAACTAGGACCATCAACTAATAAAAGAAAAACTAGGCTTCAACTTCTTCTTCTGCTCTTTCTGCAAAGCACTCCTGCTGAGGATACTCGGCTCTGACATATCTCCAAGCTAGACTTGTTCCTCCTCTAAGTCCGACGTACACCAGAGAAAATATGTGTACGTCAGCGTGCATGGCACACGGAAAGATCCCACAAGGGCATAAATTATATACGTATTCGACAAACAATATAATAAATCAGAAATATTAGTAATATTCATAAGGTAAAATAATAAATATAAACAAGATATAACAATAATAATTATTACTGTATAAAATCAATTAAGATATAGCAATATATATGGCATATTAGTCAAAATCATATAAATACAATCAGCATAAATATGTGTATAAATAAAGATGTATAATACATAAAACATGAACTATGGTAGATAAAATAGTTTATAAACAAATAGAAATATAAACGGGCATAAATTCGTATAATAAAAACACTGGTATATTGTAAATAAAGATATCATGAATGATTGATGAACAGGTAAACATAAACACTGATAATACATAAAACAAAACATGATTAGACAAAGTTGATAAATGATTATAAAAATATACATCGTAAATAAATAATCTATGTGAATACACTGTAATGAAAAAAATAGTAAGTATAAGGAATGAAAAAGTAAAACACAACACAAGTAAACGAAAATAATAAATAGAGAATGAACAACCACCAATAACAAAATAAAAGGACATAAAAATCTAAAAACACTATAAGATAAACACTAAAAAATAACATGCGTATACAATGAATATTGTCGTAATGATAAAATAATACATATAAAAAATGAAGCAACAAACAACAAATATGCAAATGTACTATCAACAACCCATGAGTAAATACCATACATACCCACAATCGCTATTTAGAATTATCTTTTATATAAAGAATTATAACTAATGATATAATATAATGTAACAAAATTATATATAATTAGTAACTCAAACTCCAAGCATAACAATATAAATGCTTGAATATCAAAATAGAGATACATTGCTCTTAGAAATAACGAAACCAATGTGAACATACTAAAACGACATAAACAAGACAAAACTGACTGATAAGATAATTATGTACTAAAAATATTATGAGTTGAAAAATAAAGAATAAGATTGCAATGTATATGTAGAATACTAAAATCATGAACTTATTAATGTATATCACTAAAAATACGAGCAATATACAATAATCTAAAATATAAATAAATAATAGTTGATATGACACAAAAAGCGCACACATACACAATTTAGATATGCAAAAATATATTTAAACACAAGAAAATAATCTGAATATCAAATATGCTATTTGACGTATATGTGGAGTCTAGAGCAATGCGAAACACTTAATGACATGATTTGAACAATTAAAAAAGTATAAGTAATAATTTATATTTTTAATGAAAAACCTACAATATAACACTGTGTGTGATACATAAAATAATATAATAAATAATATAGAAATCAATACAATTAAACATTATATAAGTCAAATCAAAGAAAATATAGTGTAAAAATAATAACACATAAAATAATGATCGGTACGAGGAAAGAGAAGTTTTAGGAAGAGAGTGTAGTCAGGAAGTAACGAGATAAGAAACAGTGGAAAGTTCCGGAGTTGAAAATTGATAAGGTAGGGACTAAGACATAATTCATCAAGATGATATGATAATGGCTAACTATACTCTTACAGATGAAATATGATATGTGTCTAAATTATTCATTATATTCTCACTGGTATGAACTCGGGACCGTAACCTGTATGGGCCACCAAAAAAAAACCTGTCACGCCCCGCTTCCTAAAATACCGGAGAATCGGAATACGAACAAGCCCCCGACGTATTAGATTGAGAAGAATAAATAAAAAAACTATTTCTTCTTAACCTAATACGCTAAGTGTCAATCAATATAAAATGTGAAGTCATAGGTCCCCGATCACAATTAGCAAGAATATAATGAACAACTTAGAAAAAAAGGTCATATCACAAATAAGATAACATCCGAGACACAAAGTTTGGGTCAAACCTGCCCTTATTACAAAACTATCCAACTGAATGCTGAAGAGATATAGAGTACATCGATCAACGGAAAAAGAAAGAACTATAAAAGTAAACTAGGACCATCAACTAATAGAAGAAAAACTAGGCTTCAACTTCTTCTTCTGCTCTGTCTGCAAAGCACTCCTGCTAAAGATACTCGGCTCTGACATATCTCCAAGCTGGACCTATCATTCCTCAAAGTCTAACGTATACCATATAAAATAGGTGTACGTCAGCATGCATGGCACACGACAAGATCCCACAAGGGAGAAATGAAACGGTCGAAGGACCAATGTAATGACAGATGCAACAACAGAAATGACAATAGAAACATACAACAAAAAATCTAACAAATCAAAATACAATCCACCACTAGATGATAATAATCATAAGGGGCCAACATCATACAAATAACAAGGTCGGGTATTAGCCATCCTAAATATCTCACTAGTCCACATCTCAAATAGATCAATATTCGCATTTCCAGATAACTGACTGTTCACGATCCTCTACGTGCATCCAATACCACGAAACAATTCGATAAGATGAGTATGCGTAATCCGATTTTAGCCTGGTCCGAACTCAATCAAAATTCGGGTGATGAAACGATTTCACTGACCACGTGTGAAACGATTCACGGTCCTAACAGACTAACCCCAGTGCGAAACGATTCACTGGTGCGGGCCTAGAAGATAATCAACAACCACTTTCGATCATGTGAACTAAGACCTTCCCACCCCCAACATCTCTTGTGTTTCTAGGTCTATAACAAATCACTGGTTAACCCCTTAAATTAGTCAACACATCCACACATATTACTAAGTCTTGTTCATGACGCACAAGACCACTAAGTTATGAACTACTATGATTCTCAAACACGACATGGAACAATAAATGCAACTAATTTTATACAATAAAACATGTTATGTAACTAAAATAAGAATCATGGAATCGACGGATGATTTGCGTATAAAATATCGCGGTCAACAACTATCAAGCACACGATCATAAACTAAATTAATTCAAAAAAAATCTTTTGCAAATTGAATTCCTTTCAAATTATCTCTCACCATAATTATTCTAAAAATAATCTATTAAAATATTCTTGTTGATTATTTCTTTTCTATATGCACAGTAACCTTTCCTATTTTTGAAACTATTATTTTTTATTTAATATCATTCATCAAACAATACCATACAGAATATCACAATATAAATATACAACAACACAAACGAAACACAGTCTAATCTATGCATATACTTAATTAATTCATAACTGATCGAAAATTATAGTGAATAATAATTGAGAAAATGGGATCTTGCCTATGAGGCCAAGGGGCCTGATGATGAGGCGACAGCGTCACTACGGATGCGGTACGACAGGACTAAAGAGGGAGCAGTCGATCGGAGGCGGATCTGATGGAGGCGGAACTCGGTGGCGTCGACATGGAGAACAGGTCAAGGCGGAAAGGAGGAGCTCAGGGCTTAGGTTGGTTAGGGGAGAGCGGCGACGTTTGGAGGGAGAGAAGTGGTGCTGCTGGGAGATCGTGGAGGCGACGGCCTCAGGGCTAGTCGGAGCTGGAGCTCGTGGTTCATCGGGGTGGTGGAGGATAGCGGCTGAGGTGGTTAGCATCATGTCGGAGGGCAATGACGAGTCGAGAAGAGGAGATAGAGGTGCGATGAAGGAGGAGAAGAGAGAGAGTGTGTGAGGGGAGAGGGCGACTGTAGGTCTTGGATCTGAGAGGAGGGGAAGACAGAGAATGAAAAAGATCTTTTATAGGAGAGGGGATTAGGGTTTAGGGAATATAATTAAGAAATAATTAGGAAAAAATAGGAATAATTATGGAAAATATTTACAATTAACACAAAACAATAATACTAACATAATAAATATTAATTTAATAGTTTTCACTGCATCAAGTCAAATTTATAATTATCAAAATCATTAAATATAAAACTAGATTTTTTAAATCGTAGAAAATTCTAGAAAATCGAAAAAATATAAATACTCTTTAGAAAAATAAAATTTAATATTTAAAATACTAGAAAAAATATTTAAACCAATTTCAAAAATTTATGGTCATTACAACCCACTTAGGGCACTCGACCACTCACCGGGCAATTCTCGGAGACAACTTGAGGGACATTCCCTGTTGTCGGCTAAGTTGAGGAATCGACCCCGACCTAAAGCCTCTCCCTCGGAGCATATGTCAATATTTCAGTCCACATCGGACAAACCTTATCCAAATTTTAGCCTAATGTGGTCTCCATGACTTGTCAGCATGCCCACGTGCCTCCATGACTTGTCAATCATTTCTCAGAAAATACAGAGATACCCTCTCTCATACGAAGTGACTTCCTCTCGAGTCACCAGCCGATACCTGTAAAATAATGGATGATTCAATATGCCCACGTGCCTTCTGCCACGCTCTCAATCACTTCCCAGAAAATACGGAGAAACTCTCTCCCATGCGAAGTGACTCCCCCTCCAGTCGCCAGCTGACATATGTAGAGCAAATGATAACTCACCTTCCAGCTTACACTTTGTCATTATTATTTACATGGTCGAATTTACCAATCTATCATTAACATCTTCTTTATATACAGATGCTATTCACCATATCTAAATGTTAGCAATCTAAAAACCCCCTAAAGCATACATGGCACAAAAACAAGAACACATAGTTTTTCGTCTAGACAGAGGAGCTCACGTAGATCCTCTAGGCAGATACATTGCCACTTCAAGAACCACATTGGTTCCTAACCTTCCCCTTCCCCGCTCGAGTTTTATTAACTTGACCGTCGGAGAAACCACAGGGGAATCAGTCCATGCCTTCTCACAGGTTCTTGTCTGTGCAGCATGGACATCAATCCCTCGCTCAAGAACTAGGCATAAAGTTAAAGAATAACACGACCCCTCTGTCACTCTCCCCTACCACGTCCCGGTGAGGACTCAAGGGAGACCGATCCAGTTCCGGATCAGAACCAATCCCAACCGGAATCCAATTGGTTGTGTGATATTTAGCATCAAGACAAATGATCTTTACCTGGATTTGACATGTACTTTGATACCACATTCAAAGCTTGAGCGAGATCTAGCCTTATGCATACCATTGCGTACATTAAACACCCGAATGTGCTTGCACATGAAATCTTCTCCATTTCTTCAACTTCAACTTCTGTAGATGGTATCTGCTTTGTACTTAAGTTGAAGTGAGTATACAATGGAGTGGACACAGGCTTGGAATAGGCCGTGTTGAATATTTCAAGAACCTTTCCAATGTACTCGCTTTGAGATAAATACAATATCCTATTTTCCCAGTCTCTTTTAATCTCCATTCCGAGAATTTTCTTGGTGGCACCAAGATCTTTCATGTCAAATTCCAAACTCAACATTCCTTTGAGTTCATTTATTTTTAACATATCTCGACATGCAATTAACATGTCATCCATATACAACATCAAAATAATCATGTGTCCATCATCAAATGTGCGTGAGTAAACACAACATACAACATCAAAATAATCATGTGTCCATCATCAAATGTGCGTGAGTAAACACAACAATCATACTCACCTCTCTTGTAGCCAATTCATCAAATGTGCGTGAGTAAACACAACAATCATACTCACCTCTCTTGTAGCCAATTCGGAGCATGAAGGAATCGAAGCATTTGTACCATTGTCTTAGAGATTTTCTGAGCCCATACAAAGACTTCTTCAATCTACACACAAAGTCTTTTTTTCCTTCTTCTACAAATCATTCTGGCTGAGCCATATAGATGATTTCCTCCAAATCTCCATGAAGAAAAGTTGTATTCACATCGAGTTGTTCTAGCTGCATGTCATGCTGCACTACAAGAGATAGCAACACCCGAATAGATATATGCTTGACCAATGGAGAGAAAATTTTACCATAATCCACACCTTCCTTTTGCGAGAACCCCTTCACAACTAACCTTGCCTTATAGGTAGGACCTCCACTTCATTAATGCTTTCCTTCTTCCGATAAACCTACTAGGAGCCGATGATCTTTCGATCTTGCGGGTTTTGAACTAACCCCCAAACAGAGTTCTTATAGAGAGATTCCATCTCCTCCGACATAGCACCTATCCATTCTTGCCGCTCATCATTTTCCATGGATTTTTTGAAAGTAGAATGATCTTCTTCGCTAACTAAGAGTGCATAGCAGGCTTCATCTTTCCATCCGAATCGTTGAGGAGGCTTGATGACTCTTCTCTGTCTTGATTTTGCTATGCTTGTAGGTTCTGCATGAACCTTTTCGGCTTATTGCTGCTCGTCATGTTGCTACCTCAGCTTGACTTCCTGGAATATAACCTTCCGTTGACAAAGGAATTTTAATACGACAACGATTCTCTTAATGATCCTCATCTTTGTCAATAGCTTTAGCTCCAATTCTTTCATCAAACATGACATCTCTACTCAGCACTTTCTTCTTGTTTTTCGGATCCAACAGCTTGTAACCTTTCACTCCCTTCTCGAAACCGAGAAAAATACACTCGAGTGACTTTGTATTCAACTTGTTCCGTTCGTCGCTCAGAATATGAACATATGCCTTACATCCAAAAACCTTCAGAGTAGAATAGTTAACTTTTTTGTCCGACCATATTTTTTCGGCGCATTTGAAGTTCAACAACTTAGATGGTGACTGATTAACCAAGTAGGCAGCATCGTTAACAGATTTAGCCTAAAAAGACTCGGGTAATCCTGCATGAAGTCTCATCTATCTTTCTTTCTCCATGAGAGTCCGGTTCATCCTTTCCCCCATGCCATTCTGTTATGGAGTTTTCTTCATGGTAAAGTGTCATGTAATACCTTCTTGCTTGCAAAACGCTAGGAATCACCCATCACGATATTCACCTCCGTTGTCACTTCGCAAATACTTGATCTTCCGTCCAGTTTGGTTCTCTACTTTCTCCTTCATTCTTTGAACTTCTCAAAGACCTTGGATTTCTCCCGCATGAAGTAGATCCAAATTTTTTACGAATAGTCATCCATGAATGTGACAAAATAGCGAGCACCACCATGAGATTTTGTAGGTGTCGGCCCTCATACATCAGAGTGAATATAGTCAAGAATAACCTTTGCATGATTCTCCTTGTTTGTAGGCTTGAATGAGACCTTGCATTGCTTTCCAAGTACGGAATACTTGCAGAAATCCAATTTGCAAGTCTCCATGTTCTTCAACAGCTTCCTCTTGTGCAGCTCCTCCATAGCCCGCTCACTCATATGGCTAAGACGAAGATGTCATAGATGAGCCGAGTCTTTCTTAGAGTCAATCTTGGAGTCCTCTTTAGAAGTTGTGGATACAACAAGTTCACCTGAGACAGTATCTCCTAGAAGGTTGTACAAGTTTTTGGGAAGCTTCTCTCCTCGCATGATCACCATTGAGCCCTTACATTTCTTGATCTTGCCTCCGCCTGAGGAGTAGGTGAGGCCACTTGCATCTAGAGTGCCTGAAGAAATCAGGTTTTTCTTGAGTGTAGGAACATGTCGCATGTTGTCGAAAGTACGAATGATGTCATCATACATCTTCACCTTCACCGTGCTAATGTCGATGACCTTGTACGCGGCTTTGTTCTCCATGAGGACTTCACCTCCATCCTTCTTTTCATATGTGTCGAACAAAAACCTGTTTGCACACATATGGAAAGAGCAACCTGAACCAAGAATCCAAGAATTGAAAATGATTATACCCGATGAAACTGAAAGAAGCTCGGCACTGTTCTCCGTGGCAACTTTAGCCATATAGGTGGTTTTAGATTTCTTTCCTTCTTTATGATCTACCTTAAACTTTCTGTAGTTCTTCTTGAAGTGACCTTTTTTATGGCAGCAGTAGCACTCCTTATCCTTGTGGCTCTTAGATTTAGATCTCCCGTGGTTGTTCAACTTGGCACCTTTCTTCTTGGATCAACCCTGATAGTTCAATTCCTTGATGAGTAGGCCTTCATTTTTTAAGTCTGCTCCCTGCTCTTGTTCATTTTGACATGAGACATGATGTCTTGAACAACCTTTTCAAACTAAAGAGTCTACTTGCCAAACATGAGTGTAGTCCGGAAATGTTTGAATGACGACGGCAAGGATCGTAGCAATAGCAAAGCTTTATCCTCTTCTTCAAACTTGACCTCCACTCGTAACAAGTCCATTATACAACGGTTAAACACATTAAGATACTCCATAATATCATCTCTATCTTCCATATGAAGATTAAACAATTCATCTTTTAAGAAAAGCTTGTTAGAGAGAGTCTTTCCCATGTAGAGATATTCTAACTTCTCCTATGTTCCCTTGGAGGTAGTCTCCTCCATCACATTGTAGGTGACTTTGTCGGATAAGTGTAGCTCAATAGAGCTCATCGCCTTGAGGTCTGCCTTGTTCCAAGCCTCCATAGGTATCGTCTCCGGTTTATACTCAACCCCCATAATACACATGGTTAGATCTTGCAGAATCAAGATATTCTTCATCTTGCACTGCCATAGTGTGAAATTGCTTCGCTCATCGAATGGTTTCAACTCAACCTTCACACCGCCGATTATCAACTTGTCTTCAGCCAGTAAGAACACCACAACCTCGCTCTGATATCACTTTTTGGTGTTGACGAACCACAAAAACTTCTCAACACCACTTCATGGTTTTGTTCTTAATGACAAAAAGAAAAAATAATCACACAAAGAATGGACACAATAATTTACGTGGAAAACCCAAACAGGAAAAACCACGGGTTGAGCTCGGAGCTCAGAGGATAGTTCATTATAATGGAATCAACAAATGGTTACAAGACACACCTGGCACACCCAACAATATCGACTTCCACACGGCCCTCACACACGCACTTTCTATATTAACTCAACACTAGAGATCTCTACAACACAAGAGACTCTTTTTCACTCTAACTCTCTATACTTTCAAGAGAACAAGTGAAAACTTGGATTACTATTCCACAATGAGAGCATGCCAATTTATAGGGCTTGATGAACCTTGTAGTCCACCTTTTCATCTTTCAAGATGCTTGGGATTACACAAATCTGTTCAGATTCGGATAGGGTAATTTAACTGACCATAACTCCATCAATACTACTCTGATTCCTATGATTAAAAGCTTATAGTAAACTATGCATGCACCTCTACAACTTTCATGTAGAGTTCCAAGGCAAATAATGACTGCATCGTGTCCGAAAAAACCATGTAAAATTGTATCTGCCTACAGAAAATTACAGCAATAATTGAGTTGGAAATTGAGTCAACTCTAACAGCCCCCCCACCCCCCTACCTACCCACCCAAAATAATATGTATATATATGGTTTCATGAATCAATCTGGTCATCAATTGATAGGTTAATATCACACATTTTGTTAAGGTGTAATTGGATGGTTGACTTGGATTGAATATTGAGTGTGTGACAGTCACCCGGCCCTTGTCTCCAGCTGGGTTGATCGCAAATAATTAGCAGTAACAATCGAGTTAACACTATTAATTTCTTGTTGTCAATTAGTTTGTACATGGGATTCTTTCATATGTTGATTACGATAAACCCCTTCACTATTGCCCAAATGCACAATACCACATGTTGATGCTTAAATCACACAAAATAATCCAAAATAGGATGGTTGCGAAGTGATGAAAGATGATGGAGGGGACTGTTTCCTTCCCCAACTTATGTCTTGGCTACTAAGTTAGAGTGAACGATCTACACAAAAGAAGGTGTGAGAGGACGGGGTGGTGATTCCCCCGTGGTACCTCCGACGATCAAGTTAGTTGATGAACTTGAGCTTGAGTGGAGTAATAGAACTATGTGTTCTTATGTTATGTGCATTAGAGATGATGATCTCTGAGATTTAGGTCAGCATGAGAGTTTAGATTGCCAACCTTTGGCTATGGCGAATAGATATAAAGAAGATGTCAATAGCAGATTGGTCATTTTGACCATGCAAATGGCGGTGGCAAAGTGTGAGCTGGAAGGTGAGTCGTCATTTGCTCTACATGTGTCGGCTAGCAACAGGAGGAAGATCACTTCGGCCTCGATTTGAGGAGTGATCGATGAGACGTGGGCTGATAAATGACGTGATGACGTATGGTCTTTGAGTAGACATGATATGACTTATTGTCAGGATGGATAAGCTTTGATGAAGTTATATTCTAGCTTCGCTGAGAAGCAATGTCCCTTATGATGAGACTCGTGAGGAGAGTCGACTCATTGAGAGGAGTGACGACTCAAGAATTGCTGGCTGAATGGAGTCGGGTGATGACTCGTCCCGCCTTTCGAGTCGACATGGAGGAGTATCGACTCGACTGGACTCTTGGCAAGTTGCCTGCTACGAGAGGGCTAACTGGTACCACCTTTCGTGTCGACATTGATTAATGTTGGCTCGTCTGGTCGGCTGAGTCAGACTACTAGCTGATCTTTGGCTATCTCTCCCGTCGGTCGATATGTCAACTTGTTTGGGAGGTCAGAATGTCTCGTGCTGATTAGCACCACTTCTCGTGTCGACACTGGGGTATCGACTTGTCTAGTTGGATGGAGATGATGACTCTTCAGATCATATATTTGGAAACAGTTGTACCCCATAACACCACCTTCAATTCTAGCTATTTGTGGGATAGACTTTTTGAGCGGATTCTTTCTACTCTGTTAAGACTAAAAAGAGTTATCTCTAGAAGATTGTGCACGCTTAGATGAATAGTATATGTATATGGTCTTATATCATAGAAACCCCTAAGGGGGTGTTAGTCAATTTGAGACATTTTCATGCAAAATGGGAAAATTGTTAAAGTGGAATAACTTTTTGCTAGTGGGATATTTTAGTGGGATAAATAGGAATAATTTTGTGAAGCGGGATATTTTGATAAAATAACATGAGATAAATTTTTATAATTATAAAATATATATTTATGCATTTTGAATATACAAATTCTATTTATGTATTTTAAAACTTACTATTATTGATTGATAATTGCTCATAATAATGTTCTTTACTATTAAATAACTTTTGGTTAGACTATAAGATATTGACAATTATTATTATAATGATGATCTAATAATGGTGATAACCATAATAGAAAATAAGTAAAGAAAAAAAATATAAAAAATAAAAAATAACAAAATAAATATGATTTCTAGTTTTTTACCACCTAGTTCCAAGCTAAAACTTGGAATAATTTGAGAGATCAGAACTCTCATTTTTGTATAAAAAATAAAAAAGTGGGATAATTTTGTACCATTATTCTAATTCTAATTTTGCTAGAGTTCTTCTTGACTAACACTATAAAATTTTGTTCTAGATTTAGTTCTATGTGACTAACACCTTAAAATGTATCTCACATATTATCCCAATTTCAATTTTAAGTTATAGGTGACTAACTCCCCACCCCCACCGCCAAGTGTAAATCTCACTCCAGAAAGCGACACATATCTCGATCAACAGGAAATTCAACCAACCTAAGTCTTTCAAAGAATGGCTCGAAAGGCATATTCACTCGTGCATGTTCATAAGGCCGAATCAAATGACGTCCTCACTCAAATCATCTCAGATATCCGAGGCGCTCTCGCTCAGCAGGCCGAGGCGAATGACGTCTTCACTCGACTTCTCTCGAAGATTCGAGACGAAAGGCATTCCCTCTCGAACTTAGCAACGATAGCGAGTCACTATCACATTAAATGCATGACTAAAGTCATCATTGCATCTCCTATGGAGTCATAATGACTCATCGCACCACGCCAGTTGTTTGCGTCGAAAATTGATATATTCATTGCGGTATTCATTACAACTTCAATCGTTACAATGAAAACAAAAAAAGATTGTCTTTTTATAAGACTTTTACACAATGAAAACAAAAGTTTACAACTCTCGTCAAAACAAACACAGAGGACGTTTATCACCCGCTGCTTTGCGTGGGATCTTTGCCTGTACCGGGGTTTATCCGTGAACCACCTTAGATCTGGATCCGGTTGATGAAAAATTCGGTAGAGCTTCGTCTTCACCGAGGAAGTATTTGATTTGAAGCGCTGAGATCGACCAAGCGAAATCAGGGCTCTTCTCGAGATTAAGACCAAGCCTAATCTCAAGGGACGGACGGGAACGGGCGTCGGATCTCTCGAACTCTCCTTCTTTATGCCGAAGAACTCGCCAAGATCTGTCAACCCTCGCTGAAATTCGTGCTCCTTTGACTCCACAATCCGGCAGCACCTCCTCGTCTTGATAATCAATCGCCCCCGCTGAAAGGAGGCCCTAGGCTTGTATTTATAGGGCTTCGGAAGCGGTTATTTGGATGAGAACAAGTGATTTGGCTCTATCTTCAGTTGACAACAGCCTAACCACATTTGTAGATGATATCAAGTCAGTTGGGAACCTCTAGAACTGAAAAGATCTCGAGAAAATCGTCAAAACCGTCGAAAAACACATCAGGGGGGGAAAACAGCACGACGGGTCGAGCTGACCCGCGGGGGCGCGGGTCGGCTTTGGCCGACCCGCCGACCTGCGGGTCGGCCTTGGCCGACCCGCTGTAATTGATCGTCTTGTTGACTTGTACGCTTCGTTGCGGAATTGACCGTCGAACGCGTGTTGATTGACACGCACGTGTTGATTGACGCACGCATGTTGATTGACGCGTGCGGTCCACTTGGCGTTTTCCATTATGGTGGTTCGTTGTCGTGTCATCAACAGTTTGCCGATTCGCTTTATGCGCTTGTCGGCGTTGGATAATCCTCTTTGATTCGGATAACGACGTTCATCATCTTCTCTCTGTCTCGAGCTGTGTGCGGACACCTATAGGCATTTTTAGACGCCTACAGATACCCCCTCCAAAGTATTTCAGACTCTTTCTTTTATAGAGGAGTCTGGAATGCTTTGGATAAGATAGGCCATCTCCTCTATTTCGTAGAGCGACCTTTAACTACCTCAATTCTTAACTTCTTCAGCCTTCAATCTATTCATTGTTCCGTCGAATAGATGAAGTTATTCCGGCGCTGCGTTTATCGTCTGACCGTTGTCGAAATCTTGAACTGAGATTGGTGTGTAAGTTTCTGAACTTAGCTCGTGCCATTGAGTTGACTTTGAACCGATCCTCTCCGTCGGGAATTCATATTTGATTGTAACTGAAATCCTTGGAGTCATCTTTTGCCTTATTTTGGCGAAATTGCTGATGCGTTGACCGGCATCGATCTTTACTGTAACGCGTTGACCGGCGTTAACACAGTTTATACTCGTACGTTTGCTGGAGTCTACACAGTTTAAGCTCTTAAGGCATTGGAGCGTGACGGTCCCGAATGTTGGGCTGCAGGACCAACTATTAAAGCTGATTCATCTGCACGTGTGGATCTTATCCTGAAGTTTGTTGGATGTTCAAGTCATGAGACCAACTAATGAAGCTAATACGTCAATGACTCGCATTTATAGAATTTTTGGCAAATTCTCAGCCATCAACGGGTTTGATAAGCCTTTACCGACTACCGTTTGAGTCGGGCTAGCATGCGGATTGTTTAAGTCCGTTCCGCATGTAACGTTATGCTAAAAGAGTTAACTCTTTTAGTGCTACGATATTGAATACGTAGACTTCGTCTTTCTCCTGTGAAAAGACTAAACAGCGACGTGTATCAGACGTAGACTTTAAGGTTTTTGGCAAACCCTCAGCCTTCAACGGATTTGGCGTGCCTTTACCGATTACCGTTTGAATCGGGCTTGCATGCGGATTGTTTAAGTCCGTTCCGCACGTGACGTTGTGCTAAAGGAATGAACTCCCTTAGACTTGATGCTACGATATTGAATACGTAGACTTCGCCATTGTTACGGGAATAGGCTACCCGACAACGTGTGTTAGACGCTGGCCTATCCCTACTTAGGCTTCGGGATAAAAGTCCCCAGCGGGATAAAATGCCCCAGACTGGATTCTGGTGTCTTTTTCAATCGGTGAAAGACTAAACCGGCAACGCGTGTTAGGTGTTGACTTACCCTACTCAGGATTCAGGATAAAATTCCCCATGCATAAAAGGCATGGATTTTTGTTGCTACGATGCTGAATATATAGTCTCGGTCGTTTTTACGGGAACGAACCACCCAGCAACGCGGGCTAAGCGTTGATTTATCCCTACTTAGGCTTCGGGATAAAATTCTCCGTGCCTGTGAGACACGGATTTGAAGTTGAGAATGGTGTCTTTTCTCAGGGTAAAGACAAACCCGATGCTGGAGAGGAAGAATTTTATATTCTGTCTCCAGGTCTTGTTCAGGGTAAAGACGAACCCAAAAATGAAAGAGGAAGAATTTTATATTCTATCTCCCAGCACTGAAGAGGAAGAATTTTATATTAACCCAAAAATGAAAGAGGAAGAATTTTATATTCTATCTCCCAGCACTGAAGAGGAAGAATTTTATATTATATCTTCAGTTAGAAAGGAAACTCGAAGTGGGATCTCCACCCCCAGAATCCGAAAAGATGAAACTAGGAGTGGGATCTCCACCACCCCCAGAATCCGAAAAGATGAAACTAGGAGTGGGATCTCCACTCCGAGAATCGGAAAGATTCAAGCAACCCTAATTTTTATAGGATTGGTTGCTTGATCCAAGAAAAGAGTTCCTCATTTATTGAGGGGAAATTCCGATTTCGACCCTAACTTTTATAGGTTTGGCTGAAAAGGAAAAGATGAAAGTCTTTCGTTTATTGAAAGGGATGACTCGATCTTAGTCCTAACTATCTGCAGGTTTGACTAAGTGAGGTCGGAGACAATCCTAACTTTTATAGGTTTGATTGTTCAAATTGAAAGTGGACCTCTCGTTCATGGAAGGAATCGAAAGAGAAATTTGGCTTTGGCCCTAACTTTTATAGGTTTGACCTGAAAGCAAAGAGAGTGGAATACAGGTAGCAGTAGAAATACCGGTTTGTACTAGCCACTCGATGGAGGATTTTGATGTTAAGTGATCAGGACTTAACACGTTAAGCTTTGAAAATTGCCATGAATTGGCGGATAAAAGTCTTAGTGGACCCACCGTCAATTGATTTGACCAGTGAGGGATTTTGTGAGGAAATGTTATCTCATCTCAGCAAAAGAGTATTCGGAAGTCATAGTAGGAGTTTAGTGTTTATCACTTTGTTCATAATGATCGGGTTATCCCTAAGAATATTACATTTAACATTCTTCCGGGAACTTCCCGTTACATGAATTATCCACCCCCAGCTTTCTTGCAGAACTGAGTATAACGAGGAGTACATTATCCTCAATCGCATGTTCGGGTTATCCTTAAGAATATATGATTCTCCAGAAACTTCCCGTCAAGATTGAGAAACAGTTTAGACTCATATACCTATTGGAGTATCAGGGAGCAGTTTAACCTCTTATACCGGTCGGAGGATTAAGAAGCAGTTTATACTCTTATACTTATCAGAGTGTTCATTCGACTTAATTGAGCGATATAACGCCGGCTTCAACCAAGGTTTGAATGCTATTCTTGAGAGCAAAGCAAGCCTTGGTAGGATGAAGGATCCTCCTGTGGTACGCACAGTACTTCGGATCTGTGCCTTTCCTTTACCACGGGAGGCAAAGTTTGAGTTCGGAAGATTCGCCGTCGGTTGGCTCCTCTCGGCTTTCTTCCTTCGGAGGAAGCGTTCGGCCCGCTCTCCGCGCGTCTTCAACTCTTTCCAAGTGTTGGACGGTGCGACTCCCATAACTTCTAATATCTCAATAGATAGGTTGTTATGACATGTCTGGAGGATGAAGTCCTCCGTGATCGGATCTCGGCAGTTCATTGCTTTATTCCGAAAGCGCTTGACGAAGTCGTCGACTGTCTCGTCATCTTCTTGTTTCTCATCGAAAAGTGTCCTGATGGATACCTCATCGTCGTCATCAAAGAAACTGCCAAGGAATGAGCTCTCCATATCGTCCCAGTTGTTAATACTTCCGGGCTTGAGACGGCGGTACCAATCGAAGGCCGGCCCGCGAAGGGTGCCAACGAATGACCGAACCATCAAGGCTTCATTGCCGGAGATCATACCCAAGTGGGACTTGAAGTAGATCAGATGTTGAGTGGGTGAACCCTTCCCGTCAAACGGCGTGAAGTTAATCAGGTTGAACTTCGCCGGGTATGCTATTGAGTCCCACTCTCTTGGATATGGACATGGAATGCCAGTCCTCTTTACCTCTCGATCAGACATTAGAGCGTTGATTTTACTCTCGAGATCTTTCATTTTCTCATCCTCGCTCGTATCGGGCTTTGGACGATTCTTAAGAGGAATAACGGGGCCACCCCCAGCGTTGTCGTCTTTAGTGGGGCCACCCCCAGCGTTTTGGTCAATGAGAGGGTTATCAGCATTGAGACGTTCATCCACATCTGAATCGCTACCTACTTGGTTAGCAGCGTTGCGACGGCTGGATTCGCCCATTTGATTGGAAAGAGCCCGAATCTGTCGGTCGTGCTCTTCCTTCATCCGCTGCATAGCCATTTCTATTTCGAATTTAAATGCTTGCTTCTGCTTCGCTAGAGCATCCTCAACCATTTTAGCTGCTCAAGCGGGTCAGAGCTAGAAGGTCGAATTGATTTTCCCTTATCAACCATATTGATGGTAACCTCTGGGGGTTCGTCACCTTGAACGACCGATCGTTTCTTACGGAGGCGCTTTAGATTAGACTTATCCTTTCCGTTGGAGATACTCTCAAATACCAAGACCCTCTGCGGAGCGGTCTTAGGGCAGCTACACGCTGATAATACTGCCCTGATAAGTTCGACGCACGGGCAGTGAGATTTTGTTTCTCGGGTATATCTCTTCCGAGACTTGTTTATACCCCCAGCCCGATAGTACAACTCATCGGTCAGATAACCAGAGCAACCTATCGTACGTTGACACAACTCCCCAAGTATAACGTTGTCATCGTCAGATGAATACGTTTCTTTCAGGGGATTTACCGCTTTATCAGCGTTCTCAAGAGTCACATGTTTAGAACTAGACTTTTGGGAGCGCAAGATCTCAACAGGCTCCTGGTTTTGAATACACACCCCCAAACGGGTGGAAACTGGAGTTTTCCTTTTATAAGAAGGCTTGTTATTGTTGAAAGGGCGTGTGCGACCCCCAGCTCGACGAGTTGCTCGGGGTTCAGTCACCGGACCCAAACGTTCTTTGCTCAGAACTTTGCCTCGATCCTCGTGCAAAGGACCCAGGCGATCAACTATCCTCACTTTGAATCGGGACAAATCCACGTTGTCACGGTGCCCCGCCGGAGGTACGGAACTCACAGGGATCGACGAAACAGGTGTAGAACATCTTCTGCCTTGACTCTGGCGCGGGTCAGATTTAAGTGACCGACGGGTTGGAGGGTCGGATTCAAATGACCCACGATTTGGAAGGTCGGATCCAAGTGACCCGCGAAGTGGAGGGTCGGATCCAAGTGACCCGCAAAGTGGAGGGTCGGATCCAAGTGACCCGCAAAGTGGAGGGTCGGATCAAAAGGTCGTGGGTTCACTCCCACTGTGGTCGCCAGTTTGTTTGCGTTGAAAATTGATGTATTCATTACGGTATTCATTACAACTTCAATCGTTACAATGAAAACAAAAAAAGATTGTCTTTTTATAAGACTTTTACACAATGAAAACAAAAGTTTACAACTCTCGTCAAAACAAACGTAGAGGACGTTTATCACCCGCTGCTTTGCGTGGGATCTTTGCCTGTGCCGGGGTTTATCCGTGGACCGCCTTAGATCTGGATCCGGTTGATGAAAAATTTGGCAGAGCTTCGCCTTCGCCGAGGAAGTATTTGATTTGAAGCGCTGAAATCGACCAAGCGAAATCAGGGCTCTTCTCGAGATTAAGACCAAGCCTAATCTCAAGGGACGGACGGGAACGGGCGTCGGATCTCTCGAACTCTCCTTCTTTATGCCGAAGAACTCGCCAAGATCTGTCAACCCTCGCTGAAATTCGTGCTCCTTTGACTCCACAATCCGGCAGCACCTCCTCGTCTTGATAATCAATCGCCCCTGAAAAATGGAGGCCTTTGACTCATATTTATAGGCCTCGAATGCGGTTATTTGGATGAGAACAAGTGATTTGGCTCTATCTTCAGTTGACAACAGCCTAACCACATTTGTAGATGATATCAAGTCAGTTTGGATGCTCAGGAACCAACAAATCTCGAGAAAAAACCATCAAAAA